>NC_056747.1:339808824-339997192 GCF_019279795.1 Protopterus annectens | reverse complement strand
CTATCCAGCACCGTGGAATCTGTCAGAAGGGGTAGGACTTTTAGCAGTAGAGGCCTTAACGCCCTTGGGACCCTGAGAAATGGTTTCAGGATCGGCAGTAGGGTTTTTGAAAAGGAATTTATGGGAGTCAGTAACCCTGTAGTATCTGTCTGGCTTACTAGGCAGGGAATCAGGAGTCGGACTGGATTCTGAGAAAACATAATCAACAAAGTCTAAAACAGGAGGTATAGCCAAAGGCCTATGCTGAAGAAGAAAATCCCCAAGTCTTTTTTTGGATTCAGAGAAAACCTGACTCTCCCAGCGGAAATGTTCCCTTAAGGTATGCAAAGTTTCTCCAAAAGAGAAATCCTCAGGGGGAGAAGCAGAAGGAATGAAGTCTTCTGCATCAGAGTCCTCGTAAGTGGGTATAGATAAATCCTGATCAGAAGAGGAATCAGAAGAAGCAGAAACCTGATCTGAAGATTCATAGTCAGTGCCTTGCCTAGATCTCTTAACAGGAGGGGGAGTGGAACCCCCTTATCAAGGTAATTAAATCTTCAGCCATTTTGATAGTTTGTTTTTTAGGCATTGGGATCTGTACACGTGGCCCAAGAGTCTTTTTTTAGACATAGAAGTAGATTTTGGCCTTAGTTTTGAAGATGGCGTAGGTTTAATATACAAATCTTTAGGCCTGAACACACCCTCAGAAGCCGGTGCCTGCTCAGCGGCTCCGGACCCATCTAAAGTAGAGACATCTGCGGGTTCAATACTTAAAGTATCTTGCGGCACACCAGACTCCGAATGGGTCTCAGTAGAGGCCTGCGAATCAAAAGTAGCGAGTATCAGGGGCTGAGAAAGCGCCTCACTGAGTTCCAGTGGCTGGCTTAGGAGAAGCAACGTAGTCGGTTTTGGACCTCGACTGTCTCTGTCTTTATTTGTGTTTTTTTTTTTTTTTTTTTTTTTTTAATAGATATTCCGGTAGTCGGATTGTTAACAGACGACATTTCTGGATAGGTAAATCTTGAGTCAAAATATTTAGAAGCAGAAATATACAGACGTTTAATCGTGCGTTGATTAAATTTAGCAAAAAACCGACAGCAAGGCACGTTGTGGTCAGGGCCTAGGCAAGGAATACAGTACAAATGAAAATCCTTATGAGTTATTTGCTTCCCAGAAGTAATGCAATTAATAACTTTTACTGACATCGGTAAGGAGCAAAAAAAATTTCCCCAACGGGGTACTTAGATTTTAGTTGATGACTTCGGTTCTGAAACTTGAAAACGAAAGTTTCAGGAGTCTGCCGACTAGCACTTGCTAATCTGCTTCGGGCACCGCACGGCAAGACTGATGTAATGGCGTCGGCTGCATGTTTTATACCACTGCCGACCTGATGTCATGGAAGAAGGGACAGCAACCGATGCAGGACCCAAGACTTTGTTAATCAGGCCGACTGAGGGCAACCTGCCAGCAGATTACCCAAATGTAATGACTGCAACAGTGAAACACGAACATCAGAGATATCGGATTCCTGATTAGAAGAATCAGAAGGACAATCAGTTCAAGGTCTCTGAGGGGGAAGGCTGGCTTCCCCTAATTAAGGTAATAAGGTCTTCAGCCATTCTAATCATTTGTTTTTGAGGCCTGTGGGCCTGAGAATGTGCTTTGGACATCAGTTTCCTAGGCGTAGTGCGAACTTTAGCCTGAGAAATTCAGTATTTTTGGCTTGAAATGAAGTCTTCAGTTTAATATGAAAATTGGTAGGCCTGAATACACCCTCAGAAGCTGGTGCCTTCACAGCGGCTCCAGACCCATTCAAGGTAGAGACATTCGCAGGTTCCATAGTCGAAGAATCCTCTCACGGCATACCGGATTCCGAATGGGTCTCAGTAGAGGCCTGCGAATCTGGGGAAGTGGGTATCAGGAGCTGTGTAAGCGCCTCACTGAGTACTGGCGGACTAGCTTAACGGTAGAGTCGTCGGCAGTTTTGGACCTATGCAGTCCGCCTATCCTTACGTTTTTTTTCAGATCATCAGTAGTTGGATGGCTTACCGAACCCATTTCCGTGTAGGGAGATCAAGAGTAAAGTATTTAGCTACAAAAATTGCCCGACTGATAGTTCGGGTGTTGAACAAGGCACAAAACAGACAGCGAGGGACGTCGTGGTCTGGTCCTAAACAGCCGACATAGTAAGAATGAAAATCTCTAGGAGGTATTTGCTTTCCACAGGCAAGACAATTTTTGCTGACATCGGTTAGAGCACAAAAAAAAAGATCCCCAACGGGGTACTTCCCTTTTAGAAGACTTCAGGTCTGAAACTCGAAAAAAAGAAGTTATGTACCTACCATAACATTCCATGCAAGTTGTCTTCATCTCGCCTTCTTTCTTGCTGGTTGGGATCGGTGCCGATAGTCAGCTCCGACTCGGCCATCTTCTATAGATCAAGCGTGGTTTACTGGCTCAAGGCTACCCCTTATCCCATGATGCCGAGCGATAGCTACCCAGATCTCATTTGAAATAGCTAACCCCAGATATAGCCAGAGAATCAACCTGTCCAAACAGGTTGAGCATACCTGTCACACACTCTTAGTCAGTAGAGGAAACAAACCAGAGAACACTCAGCCAATGAAACCAAAACTCCTCTCGGTCCAATAGGACAGGGGGACAGAAGGTGGCAAGCAAGAAAGAAGGCGAGATGAAGACAACTAACATGGAACGTTATGGTAGGTACATAACTTCTTTATGTTAAGTTGTCTATCTCACCTTTGTTCTTGCTGGTTGGAAAAGCATCCCAAGCACCTACAATCTTGGGCGGCTCATTGGAACAGACTCTTCAGAACAGTGGAACCAAAGTCAGCTCTGCTCCTGGAGACCATATCTAGTTTGTACTGAGTAATAAAGGTATGAGGATTTGCCCACGTAGCAGCTGCACAGATAGAATCCATGGGCAACCTAGATTGGAAGGCTACAGAGGTGGCCAAGGCCCTAGTAGAATGACCTTTCGGTTTGATAGGCAACTCTGTTTCTTAATTGATAAATGAACGTAATAATGTGAGACAACCACCTGGATAAGGTCACCTTGGAAACTAGGAGGCCTTGTTTGCCTAGAGCATAGGAAAGGAATAGTTGGTCCGACTTCCTTATTTCCTTAGTCCTCAATTGTCTATGAACGTCCAACTGGTGCAATTTGTACTCTGCCTTGTTGGTGTGGTTAGGGAATAACACAGGAAGGTCTATAGATTGGTTTAAATTATTTTCTGAGCAGACTTTCGGAAGAAACTAAGGATTAGTCCTGAGAGCAACCCTGTCCTTATGAAAACCCAAGTATGGAGGACGAACACACAGTGCCTGAAGTTCAGAGACGCGTCTAGCTGAAGTAATAGCTACCAGAAAGAGCGTTTTCCAAGATAGAAACTTAATGGAGTAGGACGCTGCTGGTTCAAAGGAGGGCAGAATTAAGGAGGTTAGTACCAAATTAAGGTCCCATGGAGGAGGGGGATCTCTCACTGGAGGTCTAAGTAGAGTAGTCCCTCTTAAAAACCTTTACAGAGCTTATGAGACAAGGTTTGAATTTGACAACCCAACATGAAAGTTAGAAATGTCCACGAATTGAACCCTGATTGTAGCAGAAGCGGACCCAGAATGAAAAAGAATCCCAAAATTTCGTGGACTGGGGCTGAGAAGGGATCTACGTTCCTAGCCTCTGCCCAACAAGAAAAATGTTTCCATTTGCTAGCATAAGTTTTTCTGGTCATGGACTTGTGAGAGGAGACAATCTCACGTACGGCCAAGGAAATGCTGGGAAGCCTGGCTAAGGGTGGAAGTGGAGCAACCAAGCTGTGAGCTGGAGTGTTTGGAGGAATTGATGCAGCCCACCTGATTTGATGAATCAGTAGGTCTGGAATCGGATCCAGATTCCAGGGCTGATCGAGAAGGTAATGGTGCAGGAACGGAAAACATATATGTTTAGGCCAGTAGGGGGCAATGAGGATCATTTTGCAGCCCAAAGATATTGCTTTCTGTATGAGTTTTGGAAACGGGAAAAGGCATAAAGAAGTCCCTGAAGCCAATCGTGGACTACAGCATCTCTGGGTGAGTGACCTGGAAGCGGAAGAAGGGCGAAGGAGTGGCTGCATTTGCTGTTTAAGGGGGTGGCAAAAAGATCGCAGCAAAGCTGTCCCATTTGTGGAAGATAAGATCCGCAACTACCTGATTCAGAGACCACTCATGAGGCATGAGAATAGCTCTGCTGAGCCTGTCAACTATGACGTTGAACCTGCCAGGGATGTGCGTCGCAATCAAAAATCGTTGGGGAGGAAATCACCCACAGCCAAAGTCTGAGTGCTTCTTGACATAGGGGGTAGGACCTGGTTCTGCCCTGCTGGTTAATGTACCACACCACTGACATGTTGTCCGTTTAGATTGCAATGGTCCCAGAAGGGAGTGTGTCCTGAGGAGCTTGCAATGCTAGGAGCACGGCTCTCATTTCAGTGCCTTGGACTGTCCTGCCCTGATAATGCCCCCCCACCCTATTAGGGAGGCGTCTGTGGTCATCGGGGCAACCGGAGGGGGTGAAGGAAGGGTCTGCCCTGAGTCACTAGTGGGGAGACCATCCACCAGGAAAGGTGCCTTTTGCATGCTTCTGTAATCATGATCATGTGAAACATGGCCAGCTGTTGGAAAGACCACTGTGTAAACAGAAGCCACTGAAGGATCCTCATGTGAAAACGGGCCAGTGGGATTAAAAGAATTGCCGCTGCCATGGAACCCAGAGTTTGAAGGACAAACCTGACTTGGATTCTTGTGCTCTGCATTAGAATTTGTACTTGCTGGCGAATTGTAGACACCCTTTCTGGCAGTAGAATTGCGGACATGTTCCTTGTGTCAGTCTGCTCCTATATAGGTGATAGATTGACAGAGCAACAAGGCAGATTTTTTGAAGTTTATTGTAATTTCTAGCTGAGAGCAGATTGTGATTGTGTAGTCCCTGGCTTGCATAAATTGATGCCTGGTAGTAGCAGTGAGGAGCCAGTCGTCTAGATATGGAAACACCTAGACGTCTCAGGTGAGCCGTGACCACTGCCATACATTTGAACACCCTGGGGGCTGTGGTGAGACGAAGGGGCAGAGCTCTGAACTGGTAATGACTGGCTCCCAGCCAGAAGCTAAGAAATCTCCTGGAGCACCTGTCCATTTTGATATGGTAGTACGCATCCTGAAAATAAAATTCTCAATAAACTTGTAGTAATGAGTCCTTGAGGGAGAATCCCTTCAGTGTCAAGGTCGGGTGTAGTGACCACAGGATCTGAAATGAGAGAGAAAAGTCTACTAAACATGTCTCATGACGACAGTATAACCTAGATCATTACAGTGTGATTAAAACGCAACTTACACAGTACAGAGACTTTCTGATGCCTGGGACAGCATATAATGAGGTATATGATTGAATGATAATTTACAGAAAGTTGTACACATATCCATTTTTCACTACCACATCTTCCTTTGTCTACCCTGATTATAGGAATGCTATCCCTTCTTATGATTAGACAAGCCAAGAGTTATTAAAACATATTCAGCATGCCCTGTCTGTAACAGGACACAGCTTAACTTCAGACCCATCACTGTATATTACATCTCATGTGCTTATGTTCTTATGAGTCACTTCTGAATCCTAGAGTGGATAGCCATCACTGTCTGCAGAGCTTTCAAGGGGAGAAACAGAAGCATTTTGTCAGTCTTACACGCACACAGACTTCGCACACCTACAGAGTATTTAGAGTCCCCAGTATACCCAATACCCAGACAAAATTTCTAGAAACAGAGTCTACTCTCAGCTTTCACAACATATTGAGAACGTTGTTCCCACCATGGATTTAAAAAATGCTGTTCTGTTAATAAAGCCCTTCTTACTGTCACAGAGTCCATACTCAATTGTCCAAACAAATGTCAAGTCATAGTAGCCTCCTTTCTTGACTATTCAAAGCATCTGACACTATTAGTCACAGAAACTTTATAAATAAATTTGCCTCTAGGTCTGAAGCAGAGCTCACTTTGAGCTCCCAGAGTCTTCATAGTTGCTCACTTAAATTGTGTAATTCATGCACCACTGACTATGCTCCCATAGGGTTCCTTCCTTGGTATTCTCATTTTCAGCTTATATTTCACCCCCATGGATTTATATTTCAGATGCAGGTTTATCTATATTCAGTAATTAAGTCTAAGATTGACTGTGGGGAACTAAGTGATAAATCAAAGCTGGACAACAACCTCTCATTGTTTGACTTATGTCATTGTTAGGAAGGTAAAGTTAGGAGTTGGTTAGCGAAGTGTAGACCAGGAAGGTGAAAAAACATTAAAGATAATTGTTAAGTGTTTGGAAAACTTATGTGTGATAGCTCTGGTAATGAAAAAGGAAATCTGGAGGATATGGTAGAAGTTGGAAGGCAGAAGATACAGCATAAAAAAGTTTGTGGCATTAAGAATTTGTTTGTGAAGTAGATAATATGGGATAGAAAGTTGGAGAAAGATAAATTAGAGGTTAAGGACTGCTTCACATTATGGCAGGTATTTACAACGCTTTTTATACAAAAGGGTGTATTTAATAAAGTAACTATTGGTAGATTTAGGGTTATATGTCTGGTGGTGTATTTGGTGAGAGATGTAGAAAAAGAAATTATGAATTTGTTTTTCAAGACGTTGTGGCGCTATCATTAAAACTCATTAATGAGTATAATATAGAAAAGAGGAGGAAGTGGAATTGGGATGGTCTTTACAAGAGTAGGAATACATTTTTATGGATGGCACTGAAGAATGCTGGATTATACTGAGGTGGTGGTGCTGCGGTTGCGTTGTCGCCTCACAGTTAGACGTTGCCCGTTCGATTCTCAGAGCGTCTTCTGTGTGGCGACATCATGAATGGGTGTTCCTTCGTTGAAGGTTGTGCGTTAGGCCCGGCAAGCCAGCACGTAAAAATCTACTGCCAATCATTAGCGGACCGGAATTCGGCTGTGGCGACACCTAACCGGGAAAAGCCGAAAGACACAAGTACGCATCCTGAAGATCTATGGAGCACATCCAACTGTCCTGACCCAGAAATAGTAGAATGGACTGTAGCGTGACCATCTAAAACTTTGTTCTTTGAACAGACCTATTGAGTCTGCTGAGATCCAGAATCGGTCTCCAGTCTCTGGTCTTTTTTGGTACCAAAAAGAACCTTGAGTAAGTTCCAGATCGGTGTTGGTCTGCCAGGACTTTCTAGATGACTCTTTTCTAGCAGTTTTGAAACTTCTATGACTGCTTGGTCCCTCAGATCAGGTGGAACATCTGGAAGGGATTTCATTGACAGTAAGGGGGGTTGAGAGAAGAGAATTTTGTAACCTCCAGATATAATGGACCGTACCCATTTGTCTTGCGTTAAATTCTGCCAGGCTTTTGGGTACAGTGTAAGTCTTCCCCCGACTGCCTCCAGAGGCGGGCAGTCGGGCAACCCTTCAAGGATGCTGAAAGGGCTTATCAGAGAAGACTCTCTGTTGCCCTGGTTCTGCAGACCCCCTATGCCATGAGGGTGGCATCTGTTTCCCCCTCTGCCCCTGGAGGAAAAATCGCTACGCATGTCAGGCGAGGCTCCCTGGGATTTCTGGAACCACATTTTACCACTCTTCTAACCCTAGGGATATGGTCTGGAAGGAGTGGAAAAATGGACTCCCACGGCAGAGAGAGTCTTGCCTTCTTGCTCACACAGAGTCAAAGTGTCTTTCACCTGTGGTCCAAAAAGAAAGGAACCATCAAAGGGGGTGCTGGTGAATGACGCTCGAAATGGTTCCGCAAAATTACACAGCTGCATCCATGCATGCCTCCTAAGGGCCACACCCGTACCTGCAGCTCTATTCGCACCATCGACTGCATAGGAAATGAGCCTCATGGAGGAGTTGACTACAGAATTAAGCGTCGCCAGCCACTTTAGCTAGAGTCCCCTCACCTGATGGATCTTGAAGGGCATCTCTGAGCTCTTTAAGGAGATTCCTCTGAAGCCGGGTAAAATGGCATAAGTAGTTCAGTGACCTCATAGAAAAGGTCGCTGAAGCAAACATTCACTTCCCATATCTGTCCATGGTCCTAGACTCCTTGTTAGGAGGGTGGACAGACGAAGAGGTCTCTGCTAACTCTTTTCTGGTGGTTACTGCTACCACCATGGCATCAACAAGAACACCTTTGGTAAGAGAACTGCTTATCATGGGGTGCTGTGATGAACTTGCCAGGTCTCCTCATGAGTTGGCTCCACTGCATCCGGAGCTGACCAAGCCTTTTGAGCCACCACTGACATAAGTGGATCGAAAGGCGGAGAAACCCAGGAGGTGGAAGGTCGGGAACCAAACGCATCGAGGAATACAGACTCATCCTCGGTAGGGGCTAGGGGATTAAAGTTCCCCCTCTGCGTAAGCATTTCTAGGATGTCCGAAAAGGAAACATCTTCAGAGGGGGATCTCGGGGACCCTTCCGAATCATCGAAGTCAGTATCAGAAGTGGCAGACTCAGGGGAGTCAATGTGCTTCCTCTTGCACTTCTTACGACGGGGCTCCTCTGAAAGGTCAAGGGAGGCCTCGGAAGAAGATGAAACACCCAAAAGGGTGCCCTGGAGCGCCAGTTCCCCACGCTTGGGGTCTGGAGGAGGAGCAGAGGTTGGCACAGGCACTACAAAGGACGGAGCCGGTGGGGACGATAGTGGAGCTGACTCAGAGGCCAACACACTCCTCATGACATCTAAGGTGTCCCTGCCATGATGCAGAGAAGGCTCCGGTTCCAAGGAAATCTGAATCCTCCTCCGCACCGAGGGAGACGGCTCTGAGGCCGATGTAGGAGCCGAGCTCACCTGCGCTGAAGCTCCATGGGAGAACGGGGTCGGACAAGGGTCCGATGCCACTCACCCCCTCTGAGCTGACGGAACCGAAGGTGAGAGAGTTATCGGAGCAGACGGTTCCACTACTCGAACCCCAACGAACTCTGGCTCCGAGCTCAATGGAGTCGGAAAAGGAACATCGGCAGAAGTGGACGGAGCAGACACCTATTGAGGAGGGCTGGACAACATCTTGGCAAGTGCCTGCGACTTTAGCAACCTACTGAGCACTCTCTCCACGTCATGATCCGACAGCCTAGAGGAGGATCGAGAAGATCTGATCTGATCAGCTCTGAAGTAGGGAAAGTACAGTTTTGTACCTACCATAAATGTAGATGATAGCATCTGCAGTCATAACAACTGGGTTGTCCTGTCGCCAGGCAGCCCTTCAGTCGGCCGGATTCCAAAGTACTTCACCCGACGTCATCTCTGTTGGACTTGGGTATAAAAGCATCACGAACCGCCATTTTCTTCAGTGTTTCTTGCCCCAGATGCCAGAAGCCCTATAGAAGGCTAAAAATTTTGGATAGATGCCAATGTTTCCAAAAGATAGAGGTAAACACAAAAATAAGCATGTATGTACATAAACACAAACAAATACACCATGAAAGAAATCCCACTAGCTAGCTATTAGAAGGGTAAACACCTAGGAGTACCACAGAGGGGAAGGAGGGAGGGTAATCCTGACTTCAGATGCTATCCAATTCGACATCTACATTTATGGTAGGTACAAAACTGTACTATGTCCTTCATGGATGCATCTGCAGTCATAACAACTGGGTAGAATACCATAGCCAACTAGGGAGGAGGATAAAAGTAAATTATGGTGTGTTTAGGATCCCTTGCAGAACAGCAGTGGCAAACCCTGCTCGGGATCTGGAATATAGAGGTAAATTATAATGCTTGGCAAATGTATGCACGGAGGTCCAAGTAGCCGCCTCAATAATGTCTTTGGTAGCCACCGTAAGAAAGCTGTGGTAGTGGCTGTTGCCCTTGTAGAATGAGGTCTTATGTTCTGTGGAATTGGCTTTCCATGGAAGGAGTAACAGAATCGTATGCAATTTCCTATCCATTTGGAGATTGTCTGTTTGGAAATAGCTTTTCCTTCCCTCCTGTTGCATAGGCTACGAAAAGTTGGTCAGTCTTTCTGCTATTTTTGTTCTGTCCAAGTAGTAGCGTAGCTGTCTATGTACATCCAGGTATGCAGTATTCTTTCCCCTCTGTTTTGTGGGTTGGGAAAGAAGGTAGGCAGGTGGATTGCCTGGTTTAAAGACACTCTGGATACTACCTTAGGCATAAATGTAGGATTAGTCCTCATGGACACTATCTTGGTGGAAGATTAGAAAGGGTTGCACTGCCATTAAGGCCTGTAGTTCTGAAACCCTCCTTGCTGAAGTAATTGCCAGTAGGAAAGCAGTTTTCCATGACAGGTGTTGTAGGTCTGCTGTTGCTGCTGGTTCAAAAGGTGATAGTGTCAATTGTCCCAAGCTGGCAATGGTGGTTTCCTTGGAGGTTTTACATTCTTGATTCCTCTGAGGAACTGCCTGAGCAAAAAAACAGGTGGATCAAAGCTGTATTCTGCTGAAATAGCTGATGCATGAATCTTGATGGAGGAGTAGGACAGGCCTGAATGAAGTAGTTCGCCAGATACTCCAGAATGTTATATCTATGTTTGATACATCTTTTCCTCTTTCAGAGCTCCAAATGACAAACCTTTTCCATTTCCCAGCATAATTCCTTCTAGTTGAAGGCCTGCTTCAAGAATAATGTCTTTAACTCTTTGTGAAAGTTCTGTATTAGCAGCTGCTATGCGATGTTCCATGCAGTCAGTTGCAGCGTTTTAGGTTTGGATGCATGGTGCTGAAGTTGTTCTGAGTTAGCATCAAAGGCATCAGGGAATTGGCCACATATTGTTCGAGACATGCTCCTCAGCAGTGGGTACCAATGCTGTCTTGGCCAGTTGGAGCTATCAGGATTATTCTTGGACGTTCCTCCTTGATTTTTAGTAGTACTTTGTGTATCAAGGAAGAGGTGGGAATGCATATGCTGTTAGGCCTTTCCAGCTGAAGGAGAGCGAGTCCACTTTCCATGCTAGTGGGTGGAATGTCCTTGTGCAGAATTTTTGAGCTGGTGATTGAGAGGTGATGCGAATAGATCTGAGGCATTCCCATTTCTTGAGATGGTCTTGAAGATATCCGGGTGCAGCTGCCATTCGTGGGCATCCGATGTGGTCCTGCTTAACATATCTGCTAGAGTTTTCTTTTCCTGGCACAAATATTGCCTGTAACTGGATGTTGTAGCTGAGTGCCAGGGTCCACAGCTCCAAAGTCATTCTGCATAGGGGTTAAGAATGAGTGCCTCCCTGTTTGTTGATGTACCACATGACTGTGGTGTTGTCTGTCCTTATCATCAAGTGGTTCTCCTTGAGAAATGGTCTGAACTTTTGGATTGCCAGTTTTACTGCCAGCATTTCTTTTAGGTTTATGTGCAGGTGAAGTTGGTCCTGTGTCCACAATCCTTATTTGTCCAGCATATCCCCATCCTAGGTCTGAAGCATCTGTTGTGATGGTCTGGCTTGCTTGACCCTTGCGAAAGGGCAGGCCTGGGTTTGACTGGCATGCCTGAGCCCACCATAGGAACTCCTGTTTTAAGCATGGTATTAGTGGGATTTCCGTTTCTAGGCTGTGTCTGTGTTGGGACCATAAATTCTTTAGGTACCACTGTAGTTTTCTCATATGTAGTCTGGCAAATGGAAACAAGATTATGCATGATGCCATGAAACCCAAGGCCTGCAGTACCTTTCTTGCTGTTAACTTGTTCAGTTTTGTTAGTGCCAAGTAAAGAGGGAGTTCTTTTTGTTTTTCTGTAGTTAGGAATGCCATTTGTCTTACTGTGTCCAATTCCGCTCCCAGGAAAGTCCTTGTCTGGGATGGTATCAGTCTTGACTTTTGTAAATTGACTGTGTATCCCAGTGCTTGAAGCAAGTAAATGACCCTTTGTAAATCTGTTGTCAGCTTGCTTTTGTTGTCTCCTTGTATCAGGCAGTCGTCCAGGTATGGATAAATTTGAATTCCCTGTAGTCTGCAATGGGCGATTACTGATGCCAGGCATTTTGTGAATACTCTGGGCGCAGTAGATAAGCCAAAGGGCAATGCTGAGAATTGATAGTGCTCTGATCCTGCAAGAAATCTGAGGTATCTTCTGCAGATTGGTCGAATGGGGACGTGCAGGTATGCCTCCTTGAGATCTAGAGTTACCAGCCAACACTCCTTGCCCAGCATGGGAAGAAGTTGCTGTAGGGTCAGCATTTTGAATTTTGGGACAATGATGTAAGTATTCAGGGTGGACAGGTCTAGAATTGGTCTCCAACTTTTTCCTTTCTTGGCACTAGGAATAGTCTGGAGTAGAACCCTTTCCTTGCTCTGCTGTTGGCACTTTCTCCACAGCTCTCATGTTTGCTAACTCCATTATCTGTTGTAGAGCCTCTGTCTTTTGATTTGGAGGTAGATTTGGCATTCCTCTTTTGTCTGGTAAAGTGTGGAAGTGGAACCGGTAACCTTGATCTATGGTTCGTAAAATCCACTTGTCCTTTGTTATGTGGTGCCAGTTTTTGAAAATAAGGTTAGCTTTCCGCCTAGAGGAGCTGCTATTTGTTCCCTGGTAGGCGGGTTTAGGATTAAGTCACTGTGGCTGTGTTGATGTAGTGGCAGGTGTTGAGTCTGTGCCTCTGTTGTTACCTTGCCACTGTCGTCCTCTGTAGGCACCTCCTCTGGATTGGTTTCTGCCTCTGGAACGTCTATTCCTGCCCCTTTGAGGTCTTGTGGAGTCAGGAAAGGACCAATTTTGGCAGGCCAGTTCCTGCTAAACCTTGGGGTTGAACCTGCAAGAAATCTTTAACTGTCTGGACTGATTTTGCCTTTTCTTCCATTTTCTTCATAACCTGTTGGGCAGGTGTACCAAACAAACTTGTTTTATCCATAGGAGCATCTAGCAATTTAGATTTAACATGATCCGGTAAAGCTTGCTCCTTTAGCCATGCATGCCTTCTAATTACAGTGCCAGTCATGGCTGATCTAAATGAAGCCTCCAGTGCATCATAGCCACATTTTAAAGAATGGTTACTAACTTGCTGTATGTTATTTACCATTTCTAATACATATTTCTTATCAAGAGATTCATCAGTGGTTAGCTTTTAGTTAACTGATCAAGCATAAACTCTTGGTATTGTATCATGTGAAACTGACAGTTTAAAGCTCTAGCTGAGAGAGTGGCTGAAGTGTAAACCTTTGTACCCCATCTGTCTAATGCCCTTGCTTCCCTTTCAGAAGGAACAGGGTTTTAGCTATGGTCGCTGCAACTGCCTTGGGACCCTGGGAAATAGTTTCGGATCTGCAAGAGGGCCTTGTAAAGGTGGTGATGAGTATCTGGCACCCTGTAAAATCTGTCTGGTTTGGCAGGCTGGGGGTAAAGAATCTGGAGCGGAGCAGACATCATTGAAAGCATCATCCACCACAGAGAGAACAGGAGGTATAGCTAAGGGCCTGTGCTGTGGAAGGTGCAAAAGGTCCTAAGTCTTTTCTGGAGTCTGAAAAATCCTGTTGCTGCCATTGGAACTGTTCTATGGCATGCAAGGTTTCCCCAAAGGAAAATTCTTCTGGTGGGGAAGCAGCTGGAATGGATTCTTCAGCATCAGAATCTTCAAAATTGGAGAAAGGAGCCTCTGGCTGGTCAGTTATGTCTGATTCATCAGCAGAATCATCAGAGGACACTGGCTCATGGGGCTCTGCCCTAGGTCTCTTCTCTGGGGGCTGAGAGGCCCTGTCTGGGTGAGATTGAGATCCTCTAATTAATGAAATTAAATCTTCTGCCAAAGTAAGCATTTGAGAACTGGAAGAGGGCCTGGTTGAGGGGGTTTAACAGGCACTGTTTTAGTAGTCTTGGCTGCTTTAGCCCTGGCGAAGGCCTTAATGGACATGGCTGCTGGAGGCCTAGCAGCACCACGTGCTGGGGTAGAGACATCCAAGGGAATGGTGTCTGATAAGTCAGTGGCAAGCACCGTGGTGGGTAAAATTTCTGAGGCCGATTCAAGAGTGTTAGCAGGGACCTCAGTTGTAGAGATAGATTCAGCTGTATTTTGATCAGTTTTCTCGGTTTCGGCGAAACCGACACTTTTGCTTAACCGTGGTTTTTCTTTCGTTTTTGGCAGAATGCGGATCCGGCGGCATAATGTCGCAAATCAGAACCGAAAAACTGTTCTGCAAACTCCGACCGACATCTAAGCGTGTTGAAAGAAGCACAGGACTAACAGGCTGCTACGTCGTGGGCTGGGCCTAAGCAAGGCAGGCAGTAAGAGTGGAAATCTTTATGAGGTATTTGTTTCCCACAGGTTAAACAATTATTAACTTTTTCTGACATCGGCTGAGGCAAGAAAGAGTCCCAAGTCTTGGTAATCTCTGGATCACTTGCGCACTTTGCTAACAGCTTCTGCTTGCAAGAAAGACTGAAGAAAATGGCGTCGGCTGATGCTTTTATACCAGTCCAACAGAGATGACGTCGGGTGAAGTGGACCCGGACTTTGGAATCCGGCCGACTGAAGGGCTGCCTGACGACAGGACAACCCAGTTGTTATGACTGCAGATGCATCCATGAAGGACATCAGAGGAGCCGAATGTATCGATTCCAAAGAAGGGAACCTCAGACTCTTGTGGCTCCACGAAGGCTCCGAAGTTTCTGATGCAGCCGATGGGGAGATGGGTCTTATCGGTTCCAGACGGAACCGAAGTAGCAGGTAGAGTCTGAACCAAAGACTGCTCCGAACTTGGAGCAGACAGCTTGATAGATTTAGGGGATTTCACAGGCTGAGTCTTGGCCAGTGAATCCTGGGACTTTAAAAGACACCTAAGAATAATTATTCTTATGCTCCTGCAGAACTCTTGGACTAACTGCATGGCAGATAGAACAAGAGTCCTGCAGGTGCACAGCGCCTAAACAGACGCAAGAAGTGTGCCCATCTGTCAGAGACATTTTCTGACAGCATGAGTCGCACTTCGTGAACCCAGACACTTTGGATTCTTTCGACATCCTGTAACAAGAAATACAATAGCTAACAAATAAAAATACAGTCTACAGAAAAACACAGTATACTAGACACTAAAGCTAAAGTTTTTTTTTTTTTTTTGATAGGAAAGCCTCTAACTTTAATGGCTATCCTATAAAGAACGTAAAAGGAAAGCCTCTAACCTAAACGGCTAACCTGACAAGAAAAGGATATGGAGGGGGGGGAGGGAGAGAACTCTCTAAATTAAACAAGTTCTACAAAGAAGGGAGGAAGCTACAAATACACACATAGCTAACAACAAAAATAAGACTAAAAGTTAACAATAACCCCTAGGAAAAGACTATTTCTAGTAAAAAAAAGTTCTATAAAGAAACTTTGTACGAGCCTGAGCCAGAAAAACAACACCTCGCAGCTGAAGCAGCAAACGAGATCTGAGTAGCTATCACTAGGCATCATGGGATAAGGGGTAGCCTCGAGCCAGTAAACAGCTCTCGAGCTATAGAAGATGGCAGAGTCGGGGCAGAGGATCGGCTCCGATCCCAACCAGCAAGAATGAAGGCGAGATAGACAACTTAACATCAAAAAGTTCAGGAGTTGGCCAACCGACACTTGCGAACTGCTTCTGATGTAATGGCGTTGGCTGCATCTTTTATACCCCTAACAACCTGACGTCATGGAATAAGTGACAGCATTCGACGCAGAAATCCCAAGACTATGGTATTCAGGCTGGCTGAGGGTTACCTGCAGGCAGATAACCCAAATGTGATGACTGCAACAGTGAAACATGAAGAACATCCTCTGAAGCATTATCTGTCTGTTCAGCAAGTGCTGATGTCACATACTAGGCTGAGTTCCCTAGAGCGAGTGCACCTTATACCATTTGATTTACAAACATGCATTTCCATTACAGCCTGATCCGAGACTGCTATACATGTAATGCAGACGTCACCTCTGAGTAGTCTAAGACACAGCATACAGTGACAGTGATTTCAGTCTCAGTTTGACATGCTGAAGACCCTGAATTTTCTTTGCAAGAAACCTTTTAAGGTCTTTCCAGTTGCTGAAGGTGCCTGGTAAGCTACATACAAAAGGTAGCAGGTTGGCTATTTCTGCAGGTTCAATATATGTGGTGCCATTAAAGTACAGTTTTGTACCTATCATAAATGAGGATGTTCGAGTGTATACCCTGCTGCAGTCATCACACTTGGGTTATCCTGTCGTCAGGCGGTCCCGCAATCGGCCTGAATTCTAAAGTCCTGGTCCGGCGTCGGTTGCCGTTGCTTCTTCCCTGACGTCAGAGCGCCAGGGGTATACAAGAGGCATCAGACGCCATTTTCTTCAGTTTTTCATGCCCCAGATGTCAGGTGCCCCCCAAAAGGTGGTCAGTAGATAGTACCAATAATAAAAGTTTAGCACAAACAAAACATCCCTCCAGCTATAAGCAAATACACCACAAAGGTTGTATCAGATTTTAAGGAACTGAGCGGTTTCAGTTAGGTCAGAGGGGATGGAGGGAGGGTAACCTGGACTGCAGCAGGGTATACACTCGAACATCTACATTTATGGTAGGTACAAAACTGTACTATGTTCGTGTTACCCTGCTGCAGTCATCACACTTGGGTTGAATCCCAAAGCTATGGTTGGGAGGAGGAGTCAAACAGGGTTAGAGGAGGCTAGAAGGCTCTGCAAAACTGCAGTGGCGAAGCCAGCTCTAGACTTAGAGTAAAGTGGTAAGTGATAGTGTTTGGTGAAGGTGTGTACTGAACTCCAAGTTGCAGCTTCCAGAATATCCTTGGTTGGCACCCCCCTGAGGAAGGCTGTAGATGTAGCTGCTGCCCTGGTGGAGTGGGGCCTTATGCTAGCAGGAAGTGGTTTTCCATGATGTGTTGCAAAAACGTATGCAATGTCCTATCCATTTGGAAATGGTCTGTTTTGAGATAGCCTTTCCTTGTGATGCTGTAGCATAGGATACAAAAAGCTGGTCAGATTTTCTGAAAACCTTAGTTTTATCCAAGTAGTAACGTAGTTGCCTGTTAATGTCCAAGGAGTGCAGGAGTCTTTCTCTTTTGTTCTGTGGATTTGGGAAGAAGGTGGGTAAATGGATGGTTTGATTTAGAGCCACACTGGATACCACCTTTGGCATAAAGGAGGGGTTAGTTCGTAGAGAAACTCTGTCTTGATGAAAAATGAGGAAAGGCTCTACTGCCATTAGTGCCTGTAGCTCTGAGACTCTTCTGGCTGAAGTAATTGCTAGCAGCAGGGCAGTCTTCCATGATATAAACTTTAAATCAGCTGAGAAAGCTGGCTCAAAAGGTGGCAGCGTAAGTTTTTCCACAACAAAGTTGAGGTCCCAAGTTGGTGTTGGTGCTGTCATAGGAGGCCTAATGTTTTAGGCCCCTCTGAGGTACTGCCTTATAAGTGGATGTGAAAATAAGGGAGGATCCTTGTTGTAGTGAGCTGAAACAGCTGAGACGTGGATTTTAATAGATGAAAAAGAAAGTCCTTTGTGTAACATCTCAGTTAAATATTGTAGAATCTGAGGTATGTCCGGCTCAAGGGTATTTTGGCCTTTAGCTTGGTTCCAGGCGCAAAATCTTTTCCATTTGTCTGAGTAGGCTTTCCTGGTGCTGGGCCCTCCTGGCCTCCAGAATGACATCCATAACAGCTTGTGAAAGAGGAGCTGGCTGGTTGCTTAGGTGATTTGCCATGCAGCCAAATTTAAGGTTTTGAGCTGGCTGTATAGAATCTGACTGTCTCACTGTGTGAGCAGACGAGGAATTTGTGGTAAAATCCATGGTGGGCCGTGGGCCATGTTCCTTAGTAGTGGGTACCAGTGCTGGCGTGGCCAGTCTGGAGCAATGAGTATCATCCGGGGTCTCTCCAACCTGACTTTCAGCAGCACCTTTGTGAGAAGGGGCAATGGAGGAAAGGCATATACTGTCAGCATTTTCCAACTGAATGAGTGTGTGTCCACTTTCCAAGCCTGATGGTGAAATGTCCTGGTGCAAAATTTTGATAGCTGATAGTTTTGGGGGTTGGCAAACAGGTCTATGTCTATTTTGAGTTATCATTGCAAATACTTGTGGATCCAGTTTCCACTCGTGGGGATCCATGACGTTCCTGCTTAGGTCGTCTGCCCATGTGTTCTTTTATCCTGGCAGGAATTGATCTTGTAATTGAACTTGGTAAGCCAGTGCTGTGTTCCTCAAGGTCATTGCTTGCCTGCATAGAGGGTAGGAGTGTGTACCCCCCTTGTTTATGTACCACATTACCGTGGTGTTGTCTGTCCTTATTATAAGCTGTCCTGGATGTAAGAGGTCCTTGAAGGCTGTCAGAGCATTCTGTACAGCTAGCATTTATTTTTGATTGATGTGCAGATTTCTTTGATCTGCAGTCCACATGCCTTGAACGCACTGTCCTGCCATGTGTGCCCCACAGGCATAGTCCGATGCATCTGTCAGTTTGCCTGGCTGGGGGTAAGGTGAAAGGCTGACCCTTGTTGAGGTGACATGCCTGTGACCACCATAGAAAATCCTGTTGAAGGCAGGGAATAAGAGGTATCATTGTTTCCAAGCTGTGGCTGTGTTGAGTCCATACGCTTTTCAGGTACCATTGTAATTTCCTCATATGCAGTTTTGCAAATGGTATTAGTAGTATGCAAGATGCCATGAAGCCCAAGGCCTGCGGAATTTTTCTTGCAGGGAGTTGGGTCTTTGTTGCCATTATTTTGAAGTATAGAGTTAGTTGTAGTTTGTCTGGCGTCAGATAAGCCATCTGGGCCATTGTATTCAAGCTGGTACCCAGGAATGTCATTTTGTGAGGGCACTAGTTTTGATTTCTTTTCGTTTACTGTGTACCCTAGGTAACTCAGAAGGTGTTTTACAAAAGCCAGATGTTGTAAGAGAATGTCCTTGCTTTCTACTTGGATGAGGCAGTCGTCCAGGTATGGGTATATTTGAATTCCTTTGTCTGCAGTATGCAATTACTGGTGCCAGGCATTTTGTGAAGACCCTGGGCGCAGTAGAGAAGCCAAAGGGCAGTGCAGAGAATTGGTAATGGGTTGAACCTGCAATGAAACGGAGACATCTTCTGCAATTTTGTCTGATACGGACATGCAGGTATGCCTCCTTGAGGTCCAACGTTACTAGCCAAGCTTTCTTGCCAAACATGGGAAGAAGCTGCTGTAGTGTTATAGCATCTTGAATTTGGGTACTTGCAAGAAGGTGTTTAGAATCGAAAGGTCCAGAATGGGTCTCCAAGCATTGTCCTTTCTGGGGACTAGAAAGAGCCTTGAGTAAAATCCTTGGCCTTGCTCCTGTGTAGGTACCAGTTGAATGGCTCTCACGTCCACGAAAGCTGTAATTTGTTTTTGTGCCTCTGCCCATTGATTTTGTGGCAGGTTTGGCATTCCTTTTATCCTTGGCAAGGTGTGGAAATGGAATCTGTGTCCTTGCGAGATAATGTCTAGGACTCATTTGTCCTTTGTAATGATGCGATAGTTGTATGCAAAAAGTGCTAATTTTCCTCCCAGGGAGCTGCCAAGAGAGCTTTGCTTGGCAGTCTGAGGTTTAAGTCATTGTGTTTGTCTTCTAGTAGTTTGGGACCTGTTTTCTCCTCCCTTCTGTGTTGCAGTGCCTCATTGCCAAGGTTTGTAAGGGATTTGTGCTTGACCTCTGCCCCTTGGGCGTCTGTATTTACCCCTCTGTGGTCTGTCAGAAGCTGGAAAGGACCAATTTTTTGTTGGCAAATTTCTGCTGAAGCGGGGGGGTTGCACCTGTAAGAAATCTTTGACTCTCTGCATAGATTTTGCCTTATCCTCCATTTTCTTTAAAACCTCTTCTGCTTTAACTCCAAATAAGACATCCTGCTGTAAGGGTGCATCTAGTAACTTTGCTTTAACCATGATCAGGCAGAGTTTGTTCCTTTAACCAAGCATGCCTACATATAACAGACCCAGTAACAGCAGCTCTACAGGAAGCTTCCAAGGAATCAAATCCACATTGTAAAGTATGTTTGCCCACCTGTTGAGCTACATGCAACAGGATCCTGCATTTCCTTGAATTCAGACTGTTGAGGGTACATGCTCATCTTTTGTTTTATTTGAGACATTAGGAATCGCTGGTATTTCAGCATGTGAAATTGACAATTTAGTGCTCTCATAGCTAGAGAAGCTGAGGTGTAGACCTTCTTCCACCACCTATCTAGTGCTCTGGAGTCCCTTTCAGAGGGTACAGGATTTTTAGCCATAGAAGCCTTAGCCCCTTTGGGACCCTGGGAGATTGTCTCTGGGTCAGCAACCGGGCTTTTGTAAAGGAATTTGTGAGAGAATCTGGATTTAGACTAGATTCTAAGTAAACATCATCCACAATGTCCAAAACTGGAGGGATAGCAAGTGGTCTGTGTTGGGGGAGTAAAAGAAACTCTCTGAGCCTTCTCTTTGAGTCTGAGTAGTCCTGACCTTCCCAGTGGAAATGTTCCCTCATAGTATAAGGTTTTCCCAAAGGAATAGTCTTCAGGGGGAGAAGCTGAGGGAATGGAATCTTCAGCATCAGAATCTTCATAAGGGGGAAAGGAGTAATCCTGTTCCTCAGAGGAGGCTGAAGAAATAGACACTTGATCAGAGGAGGCATAATCCTCCTCTTGTCTAGGCCTTTTGTCTGGGGGGGGGGGGTTTGGGAACCCCTGATTAAAGAAATCAAATCTTCAGCCATTTTAACCATCTGTTTCTCAGGCATGGGGCCTTGAACTGGAGACTGATGTGCAGTCTTTTTTGGTTTTAGAGGAGTCTTAAGCTTAGCATAAGTTTTTATGGTGAGAGTAGTCGGTCTGAAGACACCTTCTGAAACTGAAGGTGTTTCCACAGCACCTGCTTTGCCTTCTGCAATGTTGTCGGTAGGGCCTAAAGAAAATGGCTGCGTCGGCCTAAAACTCTCTGCTTGAGAATCAGAAGCGGTCTGGGGTTGCAATTCTGCGGTCGCCAGGGGCTGCGTAGGCACCTCACTGAAAACCGGAGAACCGGAGACCAGCCCAGCCGAGCCCTCAGAGTCTGTTTTGGATCTAGGCTGCCTGTCTATCTTTGTGCTTTTTATGCACGCCGGTAGTCGGTTGCTCTGACAGCACAGTGTAATTAAATTTCCTACCAAAGTAGTGTCGTACAAAATCAAAGTGTCGCTTTATAGTTCGCTTATTGAACCTAGCACAAAACCGACAACCAGTGACATCATGGTCTGGGCCTAGGCAAGGAATACAATAAGAATGAAAGTCCTTATGAGGTATTTGCTTCCCACAAGAAATGCAATTGTTAACTTTTTCTGACATCGGACTGAGGCAAGAAAAGGTTCCCCAATGGGGTACTTAGCTTTTAAGACTTCGGACTGAAATTAGATTCGAAAATCTCAGGTGTCGGCCGGCGGGCACTTGCGAACGGCTTCTGCTTCGGGCACCACGCGGCAAGAAAGACTGAAGAAAATGGTGTTGAATGCCTCTTATATACCATATAAGAAGCGACGGCAACAGACGCCGGACCAGGACTTTGGAATTCAGGCAGACTTCGGGACCGCCTGACAACAGGATAACCCAAGTGTGATGACTGCAGCAGGGTAACACGATGAACATCAACCAGTTACGCACAGATGTGGTTTTTCCTTTAAGGTTTCTGACATGGCTAAAGGTCTTAGAGTTATCCGTAGCGAAAGTTAATATGGATTCATAGTTATCTACTGCCTTACGAGGCGTCTCATTTGCTTGTTTACCCAGAGGGAATACTTTTAATTCACAGACCATTCCTTTATGCACTTGGACAGCAATTTCTCTCTCACTGTATAACCTGTCAATGGCAGATGTCCACCAGGCAGGCTGGTTCTTTCTTGAGGATCTTTTCACCCTATCAGGTATGGCTGAGTCAATACATATGTTGTTGTCTTTCGGCTTATCCCGGTTAGGGGTCGCCACAGTGGAACTCTGGTCCGCTAATGTTTGGTAGTGGATTTTTACGTGCCGAGTTACCAGCCCTGACGCACAACCTTCAACGAAGGCACGCCCATTAATGCATGCCTCCAAACAGAAGACGCTCTAGCTGAGAATCGAACGAGACAGCGTCTTGCTGTGAGGCGACAACGCTACCGCAGCACCACAAAACACTGGTGTAAATCTCAGCATAGGTGTCCATCGTTATCAGTGAGGAAAGGGGCTATGAAGCTATTAATGCCATCACATATTCGGTTGTAGTTGGCTCTGAAGTTTAGTTTAGTGCAGATGTTACTTCTGAGACCGATTTATGATCAGTCCTCACTAAAGAGGACTGCACGCATGGGGTGGTGTGATGATCAACCATGTTAGTGAGCACCACATAGAATGCTTGAGCCCCTTGCGGCAGTGTGATTCAACTGGCCCAGGGTACTGGACTTGAAATCCAAGAACCTTTCGGCAAGTGTATTAGTACAAGTATAATTTACCCCATCTATGGATGGGTAGTTAAAGTCACCTAAAACTAGGGTGTTGGGTTATATCTTGAATGATTCAAGTAGATCCAAGTATGTAGTGTGGGTATCCTTGTTCATGTAGAGAATCTTATAACTGGCACTAACTTGGAAAGGAGACTTACTTAAAAGTCAACTGGAACTGGATTAATTCAAGGAAATAATTTTGTTTAAATAATCTAAAGATGCATTTATCTTTGAAAACTACTGATACTCCACCTCAGTTCTCGCACTTTCAGTTTGTGATCTGAATGTGTGGAAGGCATGGTACAGCTGGGCTGTTTTTTGCAGCCTTAAACCAAGTCTCTGACTGCAAAGATGTCAGCATCTTCTCTAAGGTGAAAACTGCTCCCAGTGAGTGCAGTTTTAGGTTTAGACTTCTAGTGTTTAGCAGCATAACCTTAAGAACAAAGATGATGGTAAATGAAACACTAAATAAATCACAATCCAGGCAGCACTGGTAAATCCTGAAACAGTACGATTAAAACATCTATTCAAAGGACGTAGAAAAAAGCATTTACTCTTCACAACAATAAAATAGACAGCATTTAATCTTCAACAATAAAATAAGCGCTTTTGTTTCTTACACTTAGAAACTTCATCAGATAAAAACTTAAAACTATTTCCATTTAAATGGAATGTTTTACTTACCACCCAGTAAAAAAGCTGATATCACAACAAAATCAACCAATCAAAACTGAAGGACGCAAACCAGGTCCCATTCAGAAAATTGAAAAGCTGTTCATCTACTAAAACCTTTAACGCATTTCCCATAACATCATACTGATAACTACTTTTAATTTAAACAAAAGAAAATTACCTATTCAATGCTTTTAGTTTTAAAATACTCGAAATAGAAACTTGATCATTTAGTCCCAGCCAGGATGTTGCATTTACACTTAAATGCCACACCAGCTCACATCATTCAAGGAAAAATGACCCACCCTTCATTCATAACCAAGGCTTCCAATACAATCAATGAACGAATGTTCTGGTTGTTCCAGGCAATGTCTAGCCAAAGCGTTAGTATTCTTTTGATTCATGTCCCTAATGTGTTCATATATCCAGTTTTTAATTTCCAATCAGTTTTTCCATGTAAAAAGCAGAACACAGGGAACAAGTGCAATATACAACCCCTTTCACTATTGCATGAATATTTTGCATACAAGTTAACCTTCACACAATTAATACTAATTTCTTTGATTTACAAAACAAATAAAAACCACTTTGTTTCATAAAATCTTCTTCACGTAAAACTTTTTCTGCTCAAAAATATCCTTTAGATTCCTCCCTTTCCTGTAGACTGTAATAGGTTTCTCCCCCATGGCATCCCTAATATCTATCGTTTTTCAAAATCTCCCATTTTTTCGCCAAGATGTTACTAACTGTACTATCACAAAAAGTAGTGGTAAAAGAACTTATAAAATTTATATTAAAATCAATATTGTTGAAAACATAATCCAAAGTATTCCCTGTATTACTATCAATCAGTGCAATATCCACAGATACTTGGCTGTTCAAAATTGGTCTAAAATAACACCATTCTCTTTTGTTGACTACCTCTAATATAACATCATTAAATAATCTAAGGGGGAAACCTCATTTTAAAAAACATGTTTTTTAAAAGATCACATTCATCCAAAGAAGATTCAAAAGTGCTCACCACCCTACCAGTCCTTACAAACTGACCTTTCAAAACAACCCTCCTCTTTTTAAAGGGGTGAGCACTTGTAAACCGGTAGAAACTATTGGAATAAGTTTCCTTCCCAAAAATCTCTGGTATAAAACCCATTAACATTCTTTTTAAATAACACATCTAGATATATTTGATCCAAACTTAAAAATGAGTAAAACTAAGGACATGGTACTATTAATATATCGAATGAAGGGTCCTATATCATCCACAAAACCTTTCCAAAGTATGAATATATCAAACAAAATACGAGTATAGAAGTGGCAAATGGTGTACAAGGGTAAGAATTTTTTCTCCCATTGGTACACTATTGTTAGCGTATGTACCCCCACATGTTGACCCAATAGTCACCTCTTCTTTTTGGAGAAAACAGTATTAAAAATTTTTATTTTGTTTGAAGGGAACCATCTCCATCAATTGTTCCAACATATTTACTTGTACTTGGGATACATTTTTATCTAACAAATATTCACAAAACCACTGAACCCCTATGCCATGGGGAAAAACAGTATAAAAATCTTTAAATATCTACAGCGAGAAAAAAACATGTCATCACTAATTTTGTGGGTGTGATACCAGCTGTTTTACAGGGAGGGAAGTAAAACATTCTATTTAAATGGAAAGAGTAAGTTTTTATCAGATTGTGTTTCTTACTGTAAGAAACGAAAGCGTTCATTTTATTGTTAAGATTAAGTACTATTTTACTGCTATGAAGAATAAATGCTGCTATTTGCTACGTCCTTTATGAATGCGTATTTTAATACTGCTTCAGCATATACCGGTTCAGTCTGGTGTATGGCTTAACATAACCTTGAGGTTAAAGAACAAATGTAATGGAGCACACCAGCCAAACATCTAACAAAGTACATACAGAAAAAAGAAAATTCTGTATAGACAGAGGATTTTAACAAAACACTACAGCACATACTAACGAAATAAAGGATGGTAAGTGCTTTCACTAAGTTCAAAACTAAACCGGAGACTCTGCTGATAGAATATAACCAAGAAAATCCAAAAAATCAGTCCGGAGAAAATCGCAACCACTCACTTTAACATCAGTAAGATACAAAATAATGTTTTCGTCAACATAAAACTGACTTCATCAGATACACAGTGGTTAATCAAAACCCTGCTTATTTACTTTTTAAAAACAATCAATTAAACCAATTAATTAAGATTTAAAACAATACATTTACTGACACTGAATGGAAATCATATATTTTTTATATATTTTTTTTAAAAAACGCCACTGGTTTAAAACATCACTAAAATAAACCAAAACATATAAATATATATAAGTGTATAAAATATATAAAATGCTTAAGTGTTTCATGAACTAAATACATAGAAATAATATCAGGGAACTTATACAAATAAAACATAGAAAAACAATATATTATATTACAATCTCCCAGCTTTCAATTTAAGAAGTGGTACAATAGACATAGTATCATTTAGTCCAGGGGTCTTGTTGGCTTCTAATGTTACCTGCCAACAGGTTTCCCTGTGTTCCAATCTTATCTCCCAGGGACCCCCCCCCCTATTATCTCAGGCCATAGTTTCTATAACAAAAAACTCATACTTGGCTTGTGAACATTTTAAAAAATGCTGATAAAGGGCATTGTTAGAATTCTGTTTCTGTATTTCATAAATATGTTCATACATCCTCCTCTTAAGATGTCTTTCAGTTTTGCCAACATAAAATGCTTGGCATAATTAACAGGTCACCGAATATATTACCCCTTGGCTATTGCAATTTGAAAACGTTGTTGCCCTTTATCCATCTGTTTCTTGCTGAAAGAAATATTTTGTCCGTGTGAGAAATACATTTACATTGTAAACATGTGCCACAAATAGGTACCCTTACGTTGGTTGGAATGTCTTATTTATACTGGGTTCATGTTCTAATAAATTCTTGATGTTACTCCCCTTTCTGAACACAGTGTTTACTGTTTTTCCTTTTAAATTAATAAGGTCTGTGATATCACTAAAGGTGTCCCATTCCTGTTGTACTATATTCCTGATGGTCCCAGAATTGGCACTATATTCGGTAATAAATGCTTTATGGAACTCTTGACTGAATCCGGGTTGCCCACCATTTCCTTTAGATTTTACCAACTTCCCTGTACCTAATATAGGTTGATATTTAGTATTCCTGCCTTCCTGAACCTCTTGACGAATACTAGTAATGGATTCTTCAGGGTAACCCCTTTCCTGAAACATCTCAGTAAGTTTAGAACACTCTAATTGGTATTCAAAATCATCCGATGTCATTCGGGAGGCCCAAACAAACTGGCCCTTGACTATGTCCCTTTTCTGATATCTAGGATGTGAACTATTATAATGAATATAACTGTTGGAAAAGGTGGGTTTTCTGTAAATGGAGAATTTGAAACCGGTATCATGGATACTTAATGTCACATCCAAATAGTTGACCCTTTCAGAACTGACCTGATAAGTAAAGGTCAAATAATCAGTGGTGGAATTTAAGTAATTCATAAATTCCCCTATAGTACCGGTCAAACCTGTCCAAAATATACAGATGTCGTCCAAAAACCTTGAGTAAAATATCCAGTTATTCCTGTATTCACTATTAACAATATACTTCTTCTCCCATACTGAAAAGACAATGTCAGCATAGGTAGGGGCACAGTTAGCGCCCATGGCCACCCCAGATTTCTGCTTGAAATATTCACCAGAAAAGTAAATAAAATTGTTATGTAATACTAAATCCGCCAATTCCATGACTAAGAAAATATCAGTGTCACTGGCCTGTATTCCTTCTCTCAAAGCTTCTTCTAACCAAAGTAATCCTTTCTCATGTGGTATAACAGAGAAAAGATCAATCACATCTATAGTGAGAAACTGTAGGCTAGGAACATTAAACTTAGGAACAATTTTACTCAAAAATTCCCAGGAATCTTTAAGTAAATGTTGCTCTCTACCCCACAAGGATTTAAGTTTACAATCTAGAAACTTTGAAAGGGGTGAAATCTTAGATCCCTGGGCAGAAACAATAGGCCTTAAAGGCAGATTTTCCATGTCTTTATGAATTTTTGGTACCCTGAAAATGGCTGGTACCCTGGGATTCTCATTTTCTAGATACCGGTATGTACTAAAATCTATTACACCTTGGTCCAGTAAGTCCTTGATGCACAAATCTATTTTTTTATGTGATATTAATTTCATGAATTGAAACAGGAGTGTAACGTGTATCGTCATGCAAAACAGCATGCATTTTACTTTCATACATGATTTTGTCCATAAGGACTGTGCCACCCCCTTATCTGGCTCCATTACCCTGATATTGGGGTTGGCTTAAGTCAAGGAGTAGATCATATTCAGCAATAGACAAATTGGGAGAATATTTGTTCTTTTATGTAGCTTTTCTGATTTGCTGTTCAATTCTGTTCTCAAGATTCCTTAATTGGGGGTGTATAGGGGGGTTGTAAACGCTGGACCTAATGGGGGTAAGGGTGTCCGTATGTGTAGTGGTTCCAAGTAAATTTTCCAAATTAAGCTTTCTAATAAACATCTTAAGGTCCAAAATGACCTTAGCAATATTACTGTTTCTTTGTGGAACATGCTTAAAACCTTTTGTGAACAGGTCAAAAAAAGTATCAGTAACCGAAAGGTCACTATAATTATATATATAACCTGCTCTGTTAAAAACACAAAAGTTTTTTTGCAAAGTTGTTTCAACAGACCATAAAATTCACAGTATAAAAACAGCAGACATAGCCCTGTAATTAATCATTGACGCTCAGTTTAACTAATCAACCAATCTTTTAGTGCAGCAAGGTCTTCTCTGCTTAAGGTTAGGCCTTAAAGATACTTTACCATTCAATCCCATGCCTCTGTCTGCTTGTAAATTCAAAATGCAGCACAACTCCCTATTCTCAGTTATGTTTTTTATATCTCCTAGCCCATTTCCTACCACTATACTTTGCACTACCTTGTATCTAAAACTATGTTCTGTACATAAATCCAGAAAGTGCTTCACTAGTGAGTTTAACTCATTTCCCTGTCTAATGTCACAAAAATGTTCTCCAGTTCTGTCCTTAAAATGCCAATCCGTATTCCCTATATAAAACTGCTGAAATAACTGGCATTGGGCCTTATAAACCAAGTGTTTAGTAAGGTACTTGGGTACTATTATCAGAGATCTTTTGTCGTTTATAAGGCGGCTCCAACAAAGCCCTGGGAAGACTTCAGCGGGGGGCATTTTCTCTCATCAGACAGAGCAGATTTAACCATTTTATAGGGGGGAGGGTTGAACCCCTGAAAACTTGAGTGTTTGACATTAAAGCCAACTATTATTTATAAGGACTTTTTACAGCAGGAGTATAGGCATAAGAAAGATATCACTGCACTAAAAGCAGTTAATGTTGAAATGATGCTATGTCACCTTACTGGGTCTGTAGGGAGACAGAGGGCATCTGTTATTAATACTAAAAACAATAAATTTGCTCCTTATATCATGACCTATTCAAGTAATGTTAAATTAATAATGATCATAAAGGATAATTGGCCGATTTGGACTACATCACTTGATACCAGACAAATCGTTAGTCTGAACCCTAGAATAATTTTTAAAAATAAAAACAACTTAAACTGAAAAATGTATTACAAATTGCCTGTTTCAGTTAATTTTAATATCATTAGGATGTGCTTGCAGGCCGTCAAGGGTACCTTTCCATGTACGGAATGCAAATATTACAAAGTAGAGTTGTGTACACTTAACATAAATGTACATTTTCAAGTGTATTCACTGAAGTCATTACGTTTGGGTTATCTGCTTGCAATAGCCCTCAGTCGGCGTGATTATCAAAGTTTTGGGTCCCGCGTCGGATGCTATCTCATCTTCCATGACGTCAGGTAGTCAGAAGTATAAAGCATGCAGCCAACGCCATTACATCAGTTTTTCTTGCCCCAGATGTCAGGTGCCCCCATAATGGGAAGCAATTGTACACAAGGTTACACCTCCAACAAAAAAGCAAATACACAAAAAAGCTTTAAGCATAGCAAACAAGAATAGAGGTATAGTCAATAGAGGTCAGGGGGCTGGAGGGAGGGTAACCAGGACTGCAACAGTGAATACACTCAAACATCTACATTTATGCTGTGTACACAATTGTACTATGTTCTTTATGTTTCACTGTTGCAGTCATCACGTTTGGCTAGATTCCCAAAGCTAAGGATGGGAGGAGGTAATTAGATAGCATTACGACCAGTTATAAGGCCCTGCAAGACTGCAGAGACAAAGCCAGCTCTGGATTTAGAAAAAATTGGCAAGTGGTAATGCTTGGCGAAGGTATGTACAGAACTCCAGGTAGCAGTTTCTAGGATGTCCCTGGTAGGGACACCTCTGAGAAAGGCTGTAGAGGTCGATGCAGCCCTGGTTGAATGTGGTCTTATCCCCTGTGGGGTGGGTTTTCCATGGTGCTTATAGCAGAAAAGAATGCAGTGGACTATCCACTTATAAATGGTTGCTTTAAAATGACCATCCCCTCTGCCCCTGCAGCAAATGCAACCAGCAGCTATTCAGATTTCCTGAGGTTTAGTCCTGTCCAAGTAAAATCTAAGTTGTCTGTGAACGTCCAAGGAGTGCAGTATTCGTTCCCCTTTGCTCTGTGGATTAGAAAAGAAGATTGGCAAATGAATGGACTGATTAAGGGCCACACTGGATACCACCTTGGGCATGAAGCAAGGATTGGTCCTGAGGAACACCCTGCCCGCATGAAAGATTATGAAAGGCTCCACTGCCATACGAGCCTGTAATTCAGACACTCTTCTTCCGAGGTGATGGCTAGAAGGAAGGCAGTTTTCCAAGAAAGGAGATTCAACTCTGCACTTGCAGCTGGCTCAAAAAAAGGGAGTGAGCTTTTCCAATACAAAGTTAAGGTCTCAGGCTGGAGTAGGGGCTTTCCTGGGTGGCCTTAAGTTTTTGGCCCCTCTGAGGAACTGCTTCAGCAGTGGATGAGAGAAGAGGGTGGTTCTGTATTATAATGAGCTGAAATGGCTGAGGCATGAGTTTTGATGGAGGAAAAGGGAAGGCCCTTGTGAAGCATCTCAATTAAGTATTGAAGAATCTGAGGTAAATTGGGCGCTGCTGTCGTCATCCCCTGAGTTTGGCTCCAGGAATAGAATATTCTCCATGTTTCAGCATAAGATCTTCTAGTACTAGGCCTCCTTGCCTCCAAAATGACATCCATTACTTGCTTACCGAGGAATGGTAATGGATAGATTAGGTAATTAGCCAGGCTGCCAGGTTCAGGGTTTGAAGCTGTGGGTGTAACATCTGGCCCTCCTGCTGGGACAGCAGGGCAGGAGTCTGAGGCAGGTGCCATGGTGCCAGCAGTGACACTGCGCAAGAGGGGGTACCAGTGTTGGCGGGGCCAGTCTGGTGCAATCAGAATTTCCTTGGTTTGTCCTGTTTGATCTTTAGTAGCACCTTGGAAAGGACAGTCAGTGGGGGGGGGCATAAACTGATAGGTTTTTCCAGGTGAAAGACAGGGCATCCACTTTCCAAGCTTGTCAGAGTCCTTGTGCAGAATTTGTCCAATTGGTAGTTCTGGGAGGAGGCAAACAGGTATATCTCTGGGCTACGCCATTTGTTTCTCAACATGTTGAATATCTTTGGTTCCAGTTTCCACTCATGTGGGTCCATGATATTTTTGCATAGGTCATCTGCCAGTGTATTAAGCTTTCCTGGCAGGAATTGAGTCTGTAGGTGCACTTGGTAGCTCAAGGCTGCTTTCTACAAAGCCATGGCTAATCTGCAGAGAGGATATGAGTGGGTTCCTCTCAGCTTGTTTATGTACCACATAACAGTGGTGTTGTCCACTGATTTGGGGGTAGATCTGGCCAAATGTATGGGGTTGGTAAGAAGTGGAAGTGGAATCTGTATCCTTGGGAAACTATTTAAAACCCATTTGTCCTGGGTAATGAATTCCCAAATTTTTAGCCCGCAGGGCAATCTTTCCCCCTAAAGGAACAGTCAGTTGCGCAGGGCTTGGAAGGATTAAAGTTAAGTCATTGAGACAGTTTACCATAGGGGGGAGTCTGACTACTTCCTGTTTTGGAAGTGGGATCCCCCCACTGCTTATTCCTGTGAATACCTTGGGACTGAAACCTAAGGGTTCTGCTGGTTCTGGGTTCAGACTGAAGGCCTGGAAGAGGCAGGAAAGGACCAATTCTTAGAGGGCCAATGCCTACTGAATCTGGGAGGCTGTACTTGCCGGAAATCTTAAACAGTTCGCATAGATTTAGCTTTTTCCTCCATCTATTGAAGTACCACTAATGCTTTGCTGCCAAACAGGCGGTCTTGGTTTAAAGGAGCATCCAGCAATTTAGCTTTAAAATGATCTGGCAAAGATTGCTCCTTAAGCCAAGCATGCCTTCTAAGTACAGACCCAGTGACAGTAGCCCTGCAAGATGCCTCTAAAGAATCAAAACCACATCTCAAAGTATATTTTCCACCTTGTTCAGCAGAATGCATTAAATCCTGTAAATCTTTGTTTTCAGCACAGTCAGGAATCAACAAAATTTTCTGTTTAAGCAATCCAATAATATGCTGCTGATACTTTAACATATGAAACTGGCAGTTTAAGGCCCTAATGGCCAAGGCTGCAGAAGTATACCTTCTTACCCCATCTATCCAGTGCCCCGGAATCTATATCAGAGGAGTTAGGGGTAGGAATTGTGGCAGTAGTAGCCTTAATGTCCTTGGGTCCCTGTGAAATAATCTCAGGATCTGCAGTGGGATTTTTAAAAAGGAACTTGAGAGAGTCAGGAACCCTGTAATATCTATCAAGTTTTCTGGGAGCAGGAGGTAAAGGAATCAGGGGCCAAGCTAGATTCTGACAAGACAATCAACAATGTCCAATACAGGAGGTATGGCCAAAGGCCTGTGTTGGGACAGGAGTGAGAAATCCCCAAGAATTTTTTCGCAGTCAGAGTAATCCTGGCTCTCAGAGCGAAAATGCTCCTTAGGAGTATGCAAGGTTTCATCAAAAGAGAAATCCTCTGGAGGGGAAGCAGAGGGAATGGAGTCCTCTGCATCAGAATCCTCATAGGCAGAGGAGGATAAATCCTGTTCATCAGAAGAAACAGAAATTTCAGTGTCCATGATCAGAAGAATCAGAAGGGAAATCAGTCCTAGGTATCTTAGTGGCTTCCCCTGATTAGAGTAATAAGGTTTTCAGCCATTTTTATCATTTGTTTTTCAGGCATAGGGGCCTGCCCATGCGGTTTGGGTGTCTGTTTTCCAAGTATGGATCGAGTTTTAGGCCTTGAGGAAGAAGATGGCATCGGTTTAATATGCAAGTCAGTAGGCCTGAATACGCCCCCAGAAACCAGTGCCTGCACAGCGGCTCCAGACCCATCCAAGGTAGAGACATCCGCAGGTTCCACAGACGAATAAGCATATTGCGGCATACCGGATTCTGAATGGGTCTCATTAGAGGCCTGCAAATCTGAAGTAGCAGGTATCAGGGGCTGCAAAAGCACCTCAATGAGAACCAGCGAACTGGCGACTGGCTTAGAAGCGTCGTCAGCAGCTTTGGACCTATGCGGTCTGTCTTTATCTTTGCATTTTTTCAAAATGTCGGTAGTCGGGTGGCTTACTGAAGCCATTTCTGGATAATTGAACAGAGTACCAAAATATTTAAAAGCGTAAATAAACACAAGATGAATAGTACTAGGTTTGAATAAGGCACAAAATTGACAGTGAGGTACGTCGTGGTCTGGGCCTAGGCAAGGAATGCAGTACGAATGAAAATCTTTATAAGGTATTAGCTTTCCACAAGAAGTACAACTTAACTTTTACTAAATCCGGTTTAGAGCAAGAAATAGGTTACCCAACGGAGTACTTAGCTTAGTTGAAGACTTCAGTTCTGAAACTCGAAAAAGTACACTTGTGTACACTTACCATAAAATGTAGATGTTCGAGTGTATTCATTGTTGCAGTCATTACATTTGGGTTATCTTGCTGGCAGGTTGCCCTCAGTCGGCCTGAATTCCAAAGTCTTGGGTCCTGCGTCGGTTGCTGTCGCCTCTTCCCTGAAGTCAGGTCGTAGGGGGTATATAAAAGATGCAGCCGACGCCATTTTTAGTTTTTCTTGCCCCAGATGTCAGGTACCCACAAAAGGGTAGGCTAAAATTAGGTAAATAAAACATACATGCACCAAAATAAGTTTTACCTACCTCTATAAACAAATACACCATCTAGGTTGTATAGATTAGAGAAGAAAAGATAAGTTACAGCAAAAATAAGGGGGATGGCGGGTGAGTAACCTGGACTGCAACAGTGAATACACTATCTACATTTATGTTAAGTGTACAAAAAGTACAGTTTTGTACCTACCATAAATGTAGATGTCCGACAGGCATGCATCTGCAGTCCTTACAAATGGGTTGTCCTGTCGTCAGGCAGCCCTTCGGTCGGCCGGATTCCAAAGTCTGGGTCTGGCCTCGGCTGGTGTCACACTTCACCCGACGTCATAGCGGCAGTTCTTCGGGTATAAAGGCATCAGCCGACGCCATTTTCCTCAGTGTTTCTTGCCCCAGATGCCAGGTGCCCTCTAGGAAGGCTAAATTTGGATAAATGCAAATGGTTCCAAATAGTAGAGAGCAAACAAAAAATAAGCATGTATGTACATATATACAAACAAATACACCATAATAGATTCCCCCAGCTAGCTACAAGATGGGCAAATACCCTAGGAGTACCACAGAGGGGAAGGAGGGTGGGTAATCCTGACTGCAGATGCATGCCTATCGGACATCTACATTTATGGTAGGTACAAAACTGTACTATGTCCTTCAAGGATGCATCTGCAGTCCTTACAAATGGGTAGAATATCATAGCCAAACTGGGGGAGGAGGAGAAATAAGATTATGGTGTAGTTAAGATCCCTTGCAAAACAGCAGTGGCAAAACCTGCTCGGGATCTGGAGTATAAAGGTAAATTATAATGCTTGGCAAATGTATGCACGGAGCTCCAAGTAGCAGCCTCTAAAATGTCCTTGGTAGCCACTCCTCGTAAGAAAGCTGTGGTAGTGGCTGTAGCCCTTGTAGAGTGAGGCCTGATGTTTTCTGGAGTTTTCTTCCCATGGTAGGAGTAACAAAATCTAATGCAATTTCCTATCCACTTAGAGATTGTCTGTTTTGAAATTGCTTTTCCTTCCATTCCTGTCGCATATGCTACCAGTAGCTGGTCAGTCTTTCTATTGCTCTTGGTCCTGTCCAGGTAGTAGCGTAATTGTCTATGTACATCCAAGGTATGCAACAGCCTTTTTCTCCCCTCTTCTGTGGGTTGGGGAAGAATGTTGGTAGGCGGATAGCTTGATTTAAAGATACCCTGGAGACCACCTTTGGCATAAAAGAAGGATTAGTTCTCATGGACACTATCTTGATGGAAGATCAGGAAGGGCTGTACTGCCATTAATGCCTGTAGCTCAGATACCCTTCTTGCTGAAGTGATTGCAAGCAGGAAAGCAGTTTTCCATGATAAGTACTGTAATTCTGCTGTTGCTGCTGGCTCGAAATGAGGGAGTGTCAACTTTTCTAGCACATAGTTCAAGTCCCATGCTGGCAATGGTGGCTTCCTAGGTGGCTTTACATTTTTAATCCCTCTCAGAAACTGCCTGAACAGAGGATGCGAGAAGACTGGAGGATCCAAGTTGTATTCTGCTGAAATAGCTGATGCATGAATCTTAATGGAAGAATAGGACAGGCCGTTGTGGAAGAGCTCTGCCAATTATTCCAGGATGTTAGCTATGTTTACCAGGGACACATTCTCTCCTTTTGCAGTACTCCAAATGAGATATCTTTTCCATTTTGCTGAATAATTTTTTTTTTCTTGTTGAGGGTCTGCGAGCCTCCAAGATAATGTCTTTAACCCTTTGAGATAAATCTGGGTTATTTGGTCTTATGCAATGTTCCAGGCAGCCAGCTGCAGTGTTTTCAGGTTTGGATGCAGGGTTTTGAAGTTGTTCTGTGTTAACAGCAAGGGAACTAGGGGCAGAGGCCATATTTGTTCCTGAGACATGCTCCTCAGTAATGGGTACCAATGTTGCCTTGGCCAGACTGGAGCTATCAGGATGATCCTTGGACGGTCTTCTTTGATCTTCAATAGCACCTTGTGCATCAAAGGAAGAGGTGGGAATGCATATGCTGTCAGGTTTTTCCAACTGAAAGATAGGGAGTCCACTTTCCAAGCAAGTGGGTGGTACGTCCTTGTGCAGAATTTTCTCAGTTGGTGATTGTGTGGGGATGCAAATAAGTCTATTCTGGTAGTCCCCATTTCCCTGTAATGGTTTTGAAGATGTCCGGATGCAGCATCCATTAGTGGGCATCCGTGGTAGTTCTGCTTAGGATGTCTGCTAGTATATTTTCTTTTCCTGGCACAAAAATTGCTTGAAGCTGAATGTTGAAGCTCAGTGCCACATTCCAGAGGTCCATTGCCATCCGGCATAGAGGGTATGAATGTGTGCCTCCTTGTTTGTTGATGTACCACATAACTGTGGTGTTGTCCGTCCTTATCAGCAGTTGACCCTGTTGAAGAAATGGTCTGAATGCCTGAATTGCCAGTTTTACTGCCAGCATTTCCTTTTGATTTATGTGTAGGTGCAGCTGGTCTTGAGTCCATAAGCCTTGTATGCACTTGTCCAGCATGTGCGCCCCCCAACCGAGGTCTGAGGCGTCTGTTGTGGTGGTCTGGCTTGGTTGAGTGCTGTGGAAGGGCAGTCCCTTGTTTGATTGACAGGCCTGAGCCCACCATTGGAATTCTTGTTTCAGGCATGGAATTATTGGAATCTGGGTTTCTAGGCTGTGCTTGTGCTGAGACCATAGATTCCTTAGGTACCACTGTAACTTCCTCATATGTAGTCTGGCATGTGGAATCAATATTATGCAGGATGCCATGTAACCGAGAGCTTGCAGGACTTTTCTTGCTGTTAGCTGGTCCTGCTTTGTTAATGCCATGAAGTAGAGAGGGAGTTGCTTCTGTTTTTCTACTGTCAGGAATGCCATTTGTTTTGATGTGTCCAAATCTGCACCCAAGAAGGTTAGCCTTTGGGATGGTATCAGCCTTGACTTTTTTATATTGACTGTGTATCCCAGGGCTTGTAGTAGATGAATGACCCTTTCCAAATCTTTTGTTAATTTGTTTTTGTTGTCCGCTTGTAACAGGCAGTCGTCCAGGTAAGGATAAATTTGAATTCCCTGAAGCCTGCAATGAGCAATTACTGATGCCAGGCATTTCGTGAATACTCTGGGCGCAGTAGATAAGCCAAAGGGCAATGCTGAGAATTGATAATGCTCTGATCCTGCAAGAAATCTGAGGTATCTTCTGCAATTTGGTCGTATGGGGACGTGCAGGTATGCCTCCTTGAGATCTAGAGTTACCAGCCAAGACTCCTTGCCCAGCATGGGAAGAAGCTGCTGTAAGGTCAGCATTTTGAATTTTGGAACAATGAGGTATGTGTTTAAAGCGGACAGGTCGAGAATAGGTCTCCACTGGTTTTCTTTTCTTCGTACCAGGAAGAGTCTGGAGTAAAATCCTTACCCTTGTTCCATAGATGGTACCCTTTCTATAGCTCTCATCCTTAGTGAGTTATTTGTTCTAGAGCTTCTGTCTTCTGATTTGGAGGTAGGTTTGGCATTCCTCTCTTCCTTGGTAGAGTATGGAAGTGAAACCTGTAACCTTGGTCTATTGTCTGTAAAATCCATTCGTCTCCTGTGATGTAATGCCAGTTTACTGAAAATAAGGCTAGCTTCCTGCCTAAGGGTGCTTCTAGTTGTTCCCTGGTAGGCGGTGCCAGAGCCAAGTCACTGTGATTGTCCTGTGGAAGTGGTGGTGGCTGGATCTGTGGCTGTATCTCGCTGGTTGTCAGCCTGCCACTGACGTCCCCTGTAGGCACCTCTGGATTGACCCCTGCCTCTTGAGCGCCTATTCCTGCCTCTCGGAGCTCTGGAGGTGTCTGGAAAGGACCAATTCTTGGAAGGCCAGTTCCTGCTAAACCTTGGAGGCTGGACCTGCAAGAAATCCTTGACTGTCTGAACAGATTTTGCTTTGTCTTCCACCTTCTTCAGCACCTGCTGCGCAGGGGAGCCAAACAAATTGAGCTTATCCATGGGAGCATCTAGGAGCTTTGATTTAACATGGTCTGGTAAGGACTGCTCTTTCAACCATGCATGTCTTCTGATCACTGTGCCAGTCATGGCTGATCTAAAGGAAGCCTCCAGTGCATCATAGCCGCATTTTAAGGAATGATTACTGACCTGCTGAATGTTATGTACCATTTCCTGTACAGATTTTTTGTCTAATGGTTCATCCGAGGACAGTTTTTAGTTAATTGGTCTAACATAAATTCCTGATACTGAATCATGTGGAATTGACAGTTCAAGGCCCTAGCTGAAAGAGTAGCAGAAGTGTAAACTTTTTACCCCATCTCTCCAAGGCCCTAGATTCCCTTTCAGAGGGAGGGTTTTGGTAGAAGCTGCTACAGCCTTGGGTCCCTGGGAGATAGTTTCAGGATCTGCAAAGGGCCTTATACAAATGATAATGTGTGTCCGAACCCTGTAGTACCTATCGGGCTTAGCAGGGGCCGGAGGAAGAGAATCAGGAGCAGTACAAGCATCATTAAAAGCATCATCCACAACAGTAAGTACTGGAGGAATGGCTAAAGGTCTATGCTGTGGCAAATGCAAAAAGGTTCTAAGCCTTTTCCTAGAGTCTGAAAAATCCTGGCCCTGCCATTGAAATTGTTCCCTCATAGCATGCAAGGTTTCCCCAAAAGAAAATTCCTCAGGCGGAGAGGCAGAAGGAATGGAGTCTTCTGCATCAGAGTCCTCATAAGGAGAAAAGGGGCCCTCTGGAGGGTTTGAATTATCTGACTCATCAGAGGATCCATCTGAAGAAACTGGCTCAGGGGGCACTACTCTAGTCCTCTTCTATGGAGGTGGGTGAGAGGCCCTGTCTGGATGTGGTTGGGATCCCTGGATCAAAGAAATGAGATCCTCTGCTAGACTAAGTATTTGTGAACTGGGACTAGGCCTGTGAGAGGGGGTCTTAGCAGGCACCGATTTGGCAGATTTTGCTGCTTTAGCCCTGGCAAAGGCCTTAATAGACATGGATGCAGGAGGCCTAGCAGCTCCACGTGCAGGGGTAGAAATATCCAAAGGGATAGTATCAGATAAATCCTGTGAACCTGCAAGAGCAGGTGGGATTTCAGTAGCAGATTCAGCCTGGCTGGATGAGGCCTCGGTAAGTGGCAAGCTTTCGGCCGAAGGAAGAACCATGGACTCGGTTTCAGCCGAAACCGAGACACTCGCGGTTGGCTTAACCGCGGTTTTGACCGAAACCGTGGACCGCGAGTGTCGGTCCTTTTCCTTGCGTTTTTTAGAAATTTGCGCAGTCGGAGTATCCGACGGCATAATATAAGCAAAATCGGAGCCGAAAAACTCTTCAAATTCCGACCGACGTCTAAGCGTCCGTCGATTGAAAGAAGCACAGGCTAGACAAGCTGCTACGTCGTGGTCTGGGCCTACGCAAGGTAAGCAGTAAGGGTGGAAATCTTTATGAGGTATTTGTTTCCCACAAGTTAAACAGTTATTCACTTTTTCTGACATCGGCTGACGCAAGAAAGAGTCCCCAACGGGGTACTTAGCTTTTAGAAGTCTTCGGTACTTGTAGTAGTAATCTCTGGTTCTGACCGACCGGCACTTGCGAACAGCTTCTGCTTCGGGCGCCACGCGGCAAGAAAGACCGAGGAAAATGGCGTCGGCTGATGCCTTTATACCCGAAGAACTGCCGCTATGACGTCGGGTGAAGTGCGACACCAGCCGAGGCCAGACCCAGACTTTGGAATCCGGCCGACCGAAGGGCTGCCTGACGACAGGACAACCCATTTGTAAGGACTGCAGATGCATCCTTGAAGGACATCTGTACTATGTTCTTCATGTTTCACTGCTGCAGTCATTACATTTGGGTTGAGTCCCAAAGCTATGGTTGGGAGGCTGGAGCTAAACAGCATTAGGGGTGGCTATGAGGCCCTGCGGAACTGCAGTGGCAAAGCCTGCCCTGGAATTAAAGAGGCAGATTGCAATGTTTTGTAAAGGTATGCATTGAACTCTAAGTAGCAGCCTCCAAAATGTCTTTGGATGGTACTCCCCTGAGAAAGGCTGCAGAAGTGGCTGCAGCTCTGGTTGAATGTGGCCTAATGCCCTTAGGCACTGGTTTGCCATGTTGTGAGTAGCAGAAACGAATGCAGTGACCTATCCACTTTGAAATAGTCTGCTTGGAGATGGCCTTTCCTTGTGAAGCTGTGGCATATGCCACTAGTAATTGCTCTTTCTGAAAACTTTAGTTTTGTCCAAGCAGAATTTAAGTAGTCTGTGTACGTCCAAAGAATGCAGAACTTGCTCCCCATTGTTCTGTGGATTTGGATAAAAAGTTGGCAAACTAATTGTTTGGTTAAGGGCTACACTGGATACCACCTTAGGCATAAATGTAGGGTTTGTTCTCAGAGAGACCCTGTCTGGATAGAAAATGATAAAGGGTTCCAAAGCCATGAGAGCCTGTAGCTCTGAAACTCGCTTTGCAGAAGTTATTGCTTGGAGCAGATATGTTTTCCAAGATAAGAACTTTATGTCCGCAGTGGCAGCTGACTGAAAAGGAGGTAAGGTGAGTTTTTCCAAGACATAATTGAGGTCCCATGCAGGTGTTGGCGTTCTCCTTGGAAGCCTTAAGTTGTTGGCTCCTCTGAGGTACTGCCTTAAAGGATGAGAAAAGAGTGGTGGCTCTGTATTGTAATGAGCCGAAATGGCAGAGGCATGGATTTTAATTGATGAAAAAGATAGGCCTTTGTCCAGCATCTCAGTTAAATATTGCAAAATCTTAGGAATATTTGGGACAGCTGTATCAGTTCCTTGAGCTTGGTTCCAAGCGCAAAATCTATGCCATTTCCCAGCATAGGATTTTCTAGTATTAGGCCTTCTGGCTTCTAAAATAACATCCATCACAGCTTTACTGAGAGGCGTGGTTTTGTATGGCTACATTATCCACCATGCTGCCAGGTTTAGGGTCCTGAGTTGGCTGTGCAGAATCCGACTGTTTTGCTGGAACAGTAGATGAGGTATTTGAGGTAAGGTCCAGGCTGGGCATTGGGACAAGTTCCTTAAGATCTGATACCAGTACTGGCGTGGCCAGTCTGGGGCAATCAATCATTTTTGGTCTCTCCTGCCTGACCTTTATGAGTACCTTGGGGAGGAGAGGCAGCGGAGGAAAGGCATATACTGATGGGTTTGTTCAGTTGAAAGATAAGGCATCCACTTTCCAAGCTTATCTGTGACAAGTCTTTGTGCAAAATCTTCTTAGTTGACTGTTTTGAGGGGAGGCAAATAGATTTATGTCCGGGCGTCCCCATTCCCTTGTTATCATGCTGAAGACTTGTGGATCCAAGTGCCACTCGTGGGGATCCAGAAGGTTTCTGCTTAGTTCGTCTGCCAGAGTATTTTCCTTTCCTAGCAGGAATTGTGCCTGCAGATGATTTTGGTAAGTCAATGCTGTGTCCCATAAAGCCATGGCTAGTCTGCATAGGGGGTAAGAATGAGTTCCCCCTGCTTGTCTATGTACCACATGGCCGTGGTGTTGTCTGTCTTTATCAGTAGTTGTCCCGGATGAAGTAGGTCCTTGAAGGCTGTCAGGGCATTTTGAAAAGATAGCATCTCTTTTTGACCGATATGTAGCTGCTTTTGGTTTGTGGACCAGGTACCCTGAATGCCTCTTCCTGCCATGTGTGTGCCCCCCATGCATAATTTGATGCATCAGTCGTTAGGCTCTGCCTGGCTGGGGGTATTGAGAATGGCTGTCCCTTGTTTTGGTGACGAGCCTTTGCCCACCATCGAAATTCCTGTTGCAGGCAGGGTATTACAATAATTAGAAGTTATGTACTCACCATAACGTTCCATCTGAGTAGGTGACTTCATTTGGATGCAACCTGTGGGTATCGGATCCGACCTCGGATCCGAGCCGGCATTTCAAAAGCTTAGGCTCCGAGCTCCTAGCTCCTCCCTCTTACCCATAACCCCTTGCCAAGCCCTGACTGACCTCAGATTGAGTTTGCCTAAATAATACTGACTACAGTACACGAAAAAAAGCATAAATACTCGCTCTATAAAGGTCAGGGGGATGGAGGGGGGGATGGTTGCATCCAAATGAAGTCACCTACTCAGATGGAACGTTATGGTGAGTACATAACTTCTAAATCTGAAGTAGGCAGACTTCATTTGTCTGCAACCTGTGGGACAGAGTCCCCAGCTACCTGAATCTTGGGCGGCCGTCATGGAAGGATGTTCCGGAGCACCGCTGAGCCAAAGGATGCTCTTCCCCTGGAAACAACATCCACCTTATAATGAGAAATAAAAGTATGAGGCGAGGCCCAAGTAGCTGCCGCGCAGATATCATCCAAAGACACACGGGACTTAAAGGCGGTTGACGTGGAGACTTTCCTAGTAGAATGAGCCGTAACCCTCAGAGGAGCAGGTCTACCTGAAGTGTCATAAGCCTGCAGAATACAATTAGCAATCCACCTAGATAGTGTGACTTTAGACACTGCTTTACCCAAAGCAAATTTAGCAAAGGAGACGAACAGCTGATCTGATTTCCTGTGACCAGCTGTTCTGTGAATATAAAATCGTAATTGTCTATGAACATCCAAGGAATGCAATTTGTATTCTCCTTTGTTTGAGTACTTGGGAAAAAACACAGGTAAATTGATTGATTGGTTAATATTAGATTCTGAAGAGACCTTCGGGAGAAAAGATGGATTGGTCCTGAGGCACACCCTATCTGGAAAGAAAGAAAGGTAAGGCGGCTTGACGCATAGAGCCTGAAGTTCAGACACTCTTCTGGCTGAAGTGATAGCTACTAAGAAGGCAGTCTTCCAGGAAAGGTACTTTAGGTCTGTAGAAGCTGCAGGCTCGAAGGGAGGAGCAGTAAGGGCTTGCAGAACTAATGATAAGTCCCAAGGTGGTACAATCTCCTTGACTGGAGGCCTCAACAAAAAAAATCCCTTTGAGAAAGGTTTTGCACAATTTCGCCGTCATGAGGGGAGCTGTCTCATGACCAATGTGATAATGCGAGATGGCTGCCAATTGTACCTTAATCGTGGAAGAACTTGCCCCTTGATGAAAGAGGTCTGTTAAAAAATCCAGCACTGCTGACATACGTGCTGAGAAAGGATCCAAAGTTCTCTGAACCACCCAAATAGCGAATCTCTTCCATTTACTCCGATAAACCTGCCTGGTGGAAGGTTTATGAGCTGCCACTAAGATGGCCTTGACCGGTGACGAGATACCGGGAGTCCTAATCAAGGATGGAACTGGAGCAGCCAAGCTGTCAATTTCAGGGTGCGTAGATTGGGAACCGAAATTCCCAAAGGGTGGGAGATGAGATCCGGAATCGGATCCAGAATCCAGGATGGATTGATTTTGTGAGACCATACAAAGGGGAACCAGGGTTGACGAGGCCAGAACGGGGCAATGAGAATCATTCTGCTCCCCAAACTGTTGGCTTTCTGCAGAAGCCTCTGCATCAGAGGTAGTGGAGGGTAGGCATAAAGGAGACCGGGAGGCCAAGCATGCACCAGCGCATCTCTCAGGAATTCCCCTGGTGGGGGAAGCAGAGCGAAGAAATTGTCACATTTGGCGTTTGAGGGAGAGGCAAAAAGATCGCAACAGGGTTGCCCCCAAACGGCAAAAAACTTCTTCGCTACCGGAGGATTGAGAGACCACTCGTGAGGAGAAAGAATGGTGCGACTGAGTTTGTCCGCAAGGATGTTGGATTTTCCCGGAATGTGCGTTGCTACCAGAAAGCGTTTGGTGGAAATTGCCCATTCCCAGACTCTCATGACCTCTCGACAAAGGGGATAGGACCTGGTTCCTCCCTGTTTGTTGATGTACCAGACTACCGACATGTTGTCTGTCTGAATCGCAATAGTCCCTGAAGGAAGAACGTGGTGAAGTGCTTGCAACGCTAGGAGCACCGCCCTCATTTCCAGGACATTTATATGCAACAACGTCTCTGTGGGGTTCCACGTGCCTTGGACAATCTTTCCTGCAGAATGCCCCCCCCACCCGAGGCAAGAAGCGTCCGTGGTCACTGTGGCTCGGGGAAATGCAGCACAAAAAGGTCTCCCTGTCAGGGGCTCCGGAGAAAGAAGCCACCAAAGAAGGGAATCCTTGCACGCTTTGCTGACCGCTATCGGAGTGTTGAGAGAGGAACAGAGAGGGGACCACTGAACCTGAAGGGTCCATTGAAGAACCCGCATGCGTAAGCGAGCATGAATGAGAAGCGGGATAGCTGCTGCCATTGAACCTAGAGCCCTCAGGACCGAAGCTGCAGTCGGAAATGGTTGCAGGACCGCTGCTATATGACACTTCAGGTTGGCAATTCTGTCTGGAGTGAGGAAGGCTCGCATTGACCTGGTGTTTAGCCTTCCTCCTATGAAATCTATAGCTTGTGTGGGGTGCAGTAAAGATTTCTCCCAGTTGATCGTGATGCCCAGCCTTGGGGCTAGTTGAAGAAAGTAGTCCCTGGCTGAGCACAGACGATGCCTTGATGATGCCGTCAGGAGCCAGTCGTCCAGGTACGGAAAGACCTGTAATCCCTGGAGCCTCAGGTGGGCCGCTACCACCGCTAGAACCTTGGTGAACATCCTGGGGGCTGAGGTGAGACCAAAGGGGAGGACCCTGAACTGATAATGACTGGCTCCCAGCCGGAAGCGAAGAAACCTCCTGGACCGTCTGTCCATGCGAATGTGGTAGTACGCGTCCTTGAGGTCGATGGAGCACATCCAGTCGTTCTCCCTCAAGAGGGGAGTATAGATTGAAGGTGACCATCCGAACTTTTGCTTGGTTACTGACAGGTTCAGCTGGGAAAGATCTAAGATTGGTCTTAAGTCCCCCGTTTTCTTTGGCACCAAAAAGAACCTGGAGTAAAACTCTGACCCGGTTTGATCTGGGGGCGACTGGATAGCTCTTTTTTCTAGCAGCTGTTCGATTTCGATAGCTGCTGCCTCCCTTTGGTCGGGTGGAACATATGGGAGGCTGCGAGATCTGGGAACTTTGTACAGGGGGATTGTATAACCTCTGGATATCACGCGAAGCACCCAACGGTCTGATGTAATGGACTCCCAAGAAGTTAGGTGCCTCGAGAAACGCCCCCCCGACTGCCTCCAGAGACGGACAGCCGGGCAACCCTTCAGGGCTGCTGCGTGGGTCTCTCCGAGAAGGGTTCTCTGGACCCAAAGTTTCTAGGAGCCCCCCTGCCTCTAGGACGGCGACCTCCCTGTCCTCCTCTGCCACGGGAGGACTGGTTATCCGGAGCAGGTTGGGACTGCTGCGATTTCCGGAACCACATCTTCTTCTGTCCCTTTTGGTTCTTCGAGAAGGACCTCTGGGGAGCTGAGAAGCGGACTCTGACGGCAGACAGCGTCTTCCGTCCTTTCGCTCTGGACCAGTGTTTCGCGAACAGTCTTGCCAAACAAGGCAGAACCATCAAAGGGGCATTCGCGAAAGTCGCCTTGAAGGGCTCTCTTGAAATCACAGTGGCGGAGCCAGGCCTGCCGCCTCATGACTAGGCCTGCTCCGCTGGCTCTAGCGGCTCCCTCGGTAGCGTGAGAAAGTAGCCGCATAGATGTGTTAGATACCGCTCTAAGAGTGGCCATTCAGGTGGAGTATACCTGCTTATCCTCGCCCGACATGGACTCTGGGGGAGATGCAGTGTATTCTTTAATCAGATCCCGCTGCATCCTGATGACATGTGCCATGTAGTTCAGCGCTCTCAAAGAGAAGGTTGCTGAACTGAAAACTCGCTTCCCAATGCGATCCATCGAGCGGGACTCCTTGCCCAGAGGATGCATAGAGGGACTCTCCTGGGCCAATTCCCTCTTAGTGGCTGCAGCCATCATCATGGCATCTACTGGGGGGCCTTTGCTCCAGTGAGTGCGGTCCGCCGAAGGGGAAAGGATACGGTCAGGACGCTTGGGTACAGGCTCAACGGTGTCCGGATCCTTCCACGCTCTGATGGATATAAGGTCCACCAGAGGGTCGGCAGGAGGGGACACCCAAGAGGTAGATGGGCCCGCCTCGAATGCCTCCAAGAACACAGACTCGTCTGAGGAAGCCTTGGGGGCAGACCACCCCCCCCTGATCCTTAACATTTCCATAATGTCTCCAAATGAGACGTCTTCAGGGGGTGATCTTGGGGAGCCTTCCCTTCATCCAAGTCTGTGTCTTGACGGACTCGGGGAGTCCATGTGCCTCCTTTGCACTTACGCTTCCGAGGTACTTCATCGGGGCTGTCCGAGGAGTACTCTTCCGCAGCTGGATGTTCCAAGGGAACTACTTGGGACATCGAGGCGGGTTGTTCCTGGGACCGGCTGGTGGGAGCCTGGCCCAACTGCAAGGAGTGCGGGATGGAGCCGTGGCAGGGACCGGGGTCGGACGTCCTCAACAGTGCCCTTTCCACAATGTCGAGGCCGAGGGGAGCCAGCTTCTCTAAACCCGAGCCGACCCCACTGGATCCGGCCTTGCGGATCGGGCGAGCGAAACCGTCGGATCCGAGACCGTGTGCTCCGACCTGGGCGGAGCGAAGACACACCAGCTCCCTCGGATCCGAGGCTCGGTCCTCGGCTCGAGAGGTCGGGTCCGGCACCAAGCACTCAAGGGATGGGACGGATCCGAGGTGCGCCGACCTATCGGATCCGACCCACCCCGGATCCAACTCTGCCGGCGCCGACAGCTCGAACCCATGGTATGGGTCAAAGGAGCCAAAGGCGAAAAAGGGTCAAAGCCTCCCGGATGGGGGCTAGAGCACTCCCATTTGCATTTGGGCCTGGATGAATTTCCTCATCATCCGTCCATATCTGCTTCACTCAGAGAATGTGGATCTGGTGGAGGCCACCGCGGACCTAGAGAGCCTGGGACCTCGCTGAAGGGCTAGCCTCCTCCTCCTCTGGCCCAGGAGAGAACCGAGGGAGTGGAGCCGAGGAGGAAAGCTAGAAGGCACAGGGAGGCCCATTTAGATGGAGGAGCCGAACTGGAGGTTTCAGCTCTCCGTTTGTGGTGCCTCTCCCTGTGCCTCTCCTTCTTCTCTCTCTCCCTAGAAGACTCTCTCTCCTCCGGCATCTTAGAGGGAGGTTGAGTCCCAGCCGGAGGAGGAGAGCCCACAGCAACTGCTTGCTGAGTAGAAGGAGCAGAAGCGGCGGTATCTGGAGGAGAAGTCCCGCCAGCACCAGCTTCGACCTCCGCTCCCTCAAAGCTCGGGGTTGAACCCTGCACAAATGGTACAACCAGATGACAGGTGTTCAACCCCAAGCATTCTTGACCGAAGTGTGGCCATCCGCTGGGGACAGCTTATGGCCACACTCGGTACATTTAGAGAATACAGCCTTATGGGCTTCAGACATAAGCCCTAACAGGCCTAAAACAAACACACACACACAAACTACGCAAAACCCGAGAAAAGTTTAAAAAAAGAGAGAGGAAAGCCTAACACAATCAGTACTAACTAATTAAATTAAAAAAGTTAAGATTTTTGAAAAATTTTTTTGTCAGAAAACTTATCTGCACTAAAAATTCGCCAGGAGCTCTAGGAATCCGTCGCAACTTGAAAAGCGGCAAACGAAATCTGAGGTCAGTCAGGGCTTGGCAAGGGGTTATGGGTAAGAGGGAGGAGCTAGGAGCTCGGAGCCTAAGCTTTTGAAATGCCGGCTCGGATCCGAGGTCGGATCCGATACCCACAGGTTGCAGACAAATGAAGTCTGCCTACTTCAGATTCATTGTTTCCAGACTGTGGCAACGTTGTGTCCAGACACTTTTTAGGTACCACTGAATTTTCCTCATATGCAGTCTTGCATATGGAATTAGTAAGATGTAGGATGCCATGAAGCCCAAAGCCTGCAGAATTTTTCTTGCAGATAACTGGGCCTTTGTTGCCATTTCCTTGAAATAGGTAGTCAGTTGCCTTTGTCTGGAGTGAGATAAGCCATCTGGGCAGTTGTATTTAAGCTTGCACCCAGGAATATTATCTCTTGAGAGGGTACTAGTTTTGATTTCTTTTTGTTGACTGTGTACCCCCTAGGTATGTTAAAAGCTTTATCACAAAAGTCAGATGCTGTAGTAGAATGTCCTTGTTCTCTGCTTGTATGAGGCAGTCGGCCAAGTAAGGATATATTTGTATTCCTCTGTCTGCAGTAAGCAATTACTGATGTCAGGCACTTTGTGAAGACCCTGGGCGCAGTAGATAAGCCAAAGGGCAGTGCAGAGAATTGGTAATACTTTGAGCCAACCTTGAATCTGAGGCATCTTCTGCATGATTGTCTGATTGGGACATGCAGGTATGCCTCTTTTAGATCTAAAGTCACAAACCAAGCCTTGCTGCCCAGCATGGGCAGAAGCTGCTGTAAGGTCAACATCTTGAATTTTGGTATATTCAGGAAAGTGTTTAGAATAGATAGGTCCAGTATTGGTCTCCATGGTTTGCCCTTTCTGGGTACCAAGAACAGTCTTGAGTGAAATCCTTGTCCCTGCTCTTGCTGTGGCACTTGTTGAATTGCCCTCATATCCATGAGAGCAGCGACTTGTTTTTGAGCCTCTGCCCATTGATTTTTTGGCAGGTCTCGCCAACCGTTTGCTCTTGGCAGGGTATGCAAATGAAACTTGTAGCCTTGTGACACTGTCAAGAACCCATTTGTCTTGGGTTATAATGTGCCAATTTTGAGAAAAAAGTGCTAGTTTTCCCCCCAAGGGTGCTGCCAGAAGATAAGTGCGTGGTGCAGGCAGGGAGATGTCATTGGGACGGTCTCCTGTATGGCTGTGATTTGTCTTCTCCACCTTTGGAGGTAGAGGCACTCCATTGCTTAGACCTGTAGGAACCTTGCGGCTGTGATCTGCCTCTAGGGCATCTGGATCTGCCCCTCTGAGGTCTGTCTGAGACTGGAAAGGACCAATTCTTTGTAGGCCAGTGTCTGCTAAATCTAGGTGGCTGTGCCTGTAAGAAATCCTTCACCGTTTGCATAGATTTAGCTTTAGCCTCCATTTTCTTTAACACTTCTTCTGCCTCAACACCAAACAAGGTATCATGTTGTAAAGGAGCATCAAGTAAGTTTGCTTTAACATGGTCAGGCAGATTTTATTCCTTTAACCAAGCATGCCTCCTAATGACAGAACCCGTAACAGCGGCCCTGCAGGAGGCCTTCAGAGAATCAAACCAACACTGCAAAGCATGCTTTCCAACTTGTTCAGCTGCATGCAATAAATCCTGCATTTCTTTCTCTTCTGCACATTCAGAATTTGCCATCACTTTCTGTTTAAGCAGAGTCATGATATATTGCTGATATTTGAGCATATGAAAATGGCAATTTAAAGCCCTTATAGCCATAGCAGCAGATGTGTAAATCTTTTTTCCCCATCTATCCACTACCCTAGAATCCCTGTCAGAGGGAGTAGGGTTTTTTGCAGTATAAGCCTTGACCCCTTTCAGACCCTGTGAAATAGTTTCTGGGTCAGCAGTAAGGTTTTTGAAAAGGAATTTATGAGTCAGGAACCCTGTAGTATCTGTCCTGCTTAACAGGAGCTGGAGGTAAAGAGTCAGAGATCAGACTAGACTCCGAGAACACATCCTCTACTATGTCTAACACAGGTGGAATAGCTAGAGGCCTGTGTTGAGGTAGTAAAAGGAAGTCTGAGCCTTTTCTTAGATTCTGAAAAATCTTGGCTTTCCCAGTGGAAGTGCTCCCTCATAGTATGCAAGGTTTCCCCAAAAGAGTAGTCCTCAGAAGGAGAAGCTGAAGGAATTGACTCTTCAGCATCAGAATCCTCATAGGGGGAAGAGAATATTCCTGACCAGAAGAGGAACCAGAAGAAATGGAAACCCAATTTGAAGATTCATAGTCCGTCTCTTGCCTAGGCCTCATCAGGAGAGGGACGGGAACCCCTGATCAAGGTAATTAAGTCTTCGCCATTTTGAGCATCTGTTTTTTGGGCATGGAGGCCTGTCCTTGTGGCTGGTGAACTTGTTTCTTTGCCTTTAAAGGTGTTTTAGCCTTTGTCTTTGAAGTCGGTTTAATATATAATTGTTTGGGTCTGAATACACCTTCAGATGCCGATGCCTGCTCAGCAGCTCCGGACCCATCTGAGGGAATTATCTTCGAGGCTGCAATACCTTGAGTTTCCAGCGGCCTGGCCAACTCAACGTGGAAGTCGCTAGCGGCCTGCGACTTTAAAGTAGCGGGCGTCAAGGGCTGCGAAAGCACCTCACTGAGGACCGGTGAAACGGCAACTTGCTTAGGAGAAGCTTTTTAGTCTGTTTTGGATCTCGGTTGCCTGTCTTTCGTTTTTTGTGAACTCCGGTAGTCTGATGGCTATCCGACGACATTGTATAATTAAATCTTCGCCCAAAATAGCTTAATGCAAAATCGTATCGACACTTAATAGTGCGTTGGTTAAATCTAGCACAAAACCTACAACTAGCAACGTCGTGGTCAGGGCCTAGGCAAGGAATACAATTAGAATGAAAGTCCTTATGAGGTATTTGCTTCCCACAAGAGAAACAATTAACTTTTTCTGACATCGGTCTGGAGCAAGAAAAAAGTTTCCCCAATGGGGTACTTAGCTTTTAATGAAGACTTCGGCTCTCAAATTCGAACACGAAAATCTCAGGAGTCGGCCGACTGGCACTTGCAAACTGCTTCTGCTTCGGGCATCGCGCGGCAAGAAAGACTAAATAAAATGGCGTCTGCTGCATCTTTTATACCCCAGACAACCTGATGTCAGGGAAGAGGCAACAGCAACTGACGCAGGACCCAAGACTTTGGAATTCAGGCCGACTAAGGGCAACCTGCCAGTATAACCCAAATGCAACAGTGAAACACGAAGAACATCAAAAATTTCAGGAGTCGGCTGACCGGCACTTGCACCACATGGCAAGAAAGACTGATGTAATGGCTTCAGCTGCATGCTTTATACCCCTGACTACCTGACGTCATGGAAGATGGGACATCGGACGCAGGACCCAAGACTTTGATAACCAGGCCGACTGACTGCTACTGCAAGTAGATAACCCAAACATGACTGCAACAGTGAAACACGAAGAACATCTGCATTGATACTACCAGCTGTTTTATACATCTAGTTACTAAACAGATATGAATTCTCAATATGCTAATTGTAAAATTATTAATTTAGTCTATTTGACTACATGTACAGCTTGTATATCACTTTACGTTGGGAAAAATAACGCAATATTGCATGAGTGTTGCACATCTGCATGACATTAAAAAAATCTAATACTACTAGTGCTTTACCTAAACATGTTTCATCTTACAACACACACTGCTTTAAGTTTCTAGTACTGGATGGGATTTTAGACGTCGTTTGGAGAGGTGACATCAGTATAACTGAGGTATCTGAATATGAATGGATTACTACGTTAAATGCTGCTAATGAACCTGGCATTAATAAATACTGCCCCTTTAAACCTGTTCTGAAATAAAGGGGCTTGCATCAATTATATTGGTAACTGGATTATTGTGCGTATATAACGTATACTGTGGATTTTTTAAATTTAATTAAAAAAGCATTTTTATGCGAAAGCTCATGATTTATTAAGCTTACTGACATGCACTATTTTTTTTTTTTATTATTTTATTAGATATTCTTGCGAAACAGACTGTTTTCCTAAAGTGTATTATGTTATTCCAAGATGCAAAAGTAGCAACCAAGAGTACCTATATTAAATTTGTTGAGACGGTCAGCCAAGGCCCTTGGAATAAATGTTGAGCATTAAGAAAGTACAGTTGTGCACACTTACCATAAATGTAGATGTTAGAGTGTAATCACTGTTGCAGTCATTACATTTTGGTTATCTGCTTGCAGTAGCCCTCAGTCGGCCTGAATAACAAAGTCTTGGGTCCTGCGTCAGATGCTGTCCCTTCTTCCATTACGTCAGGTCATCAGGGGTATAAAACATGCAGCCGACGCCATTACATCAGTTTTTCTTGCCCCAGATGTCAGGTGCCCCCTAATGGGAAGCAATTAAATCTATAATTACAAGGATAGACCTCCAACAAAAAAGCAAATACACCAAAAAGCTTTTACAGCATAATAAGGGAGAGTAGAGGTATAGCCAAAAGAAGAAAGGGGGCTGGAGGGAGGGTAACCAGGACTGCAACAGTGAATACACTTGAACATCTACATTTATGATAAGTGTACACAACTGTATTATGTTCGTGTTTCACTGTTGCAGTCATTAAATTTGGATAGATTCCCAAAGCTAAGGTTGGGAGGAGGAATTTAAATAGAATTAGGACCAGCTATAAGACCCTGCAAAATTGCAGTGGCAAAGCCAGCTCTGGATTTAGAGAAAATTGGCAAATGATAATGCTTGGTGAAAGTATGTACAGAACTCCAGGTAGCAGCTTCTAGGATGTCCCTAGTAGGAACGCCCCTGAGAAAGGCTGTAGAGGTAGATGCAGCCCTGGTTGAATGGGGGTCTGATGCCCTGTGGGATAGGTTTTCCATGGTGCTTATAGCAGAAATGAATGCAATGGCCTATCCATTTTGAAATGGTTTGCTTTGAAATAGCTTTCTCCTATGTCCCTGCAGCAAATGCCACCAGCAGTTCAGATTTTCTTTGAGGTTTAGTCCTATCCAGGTAAAATCTAAGTTGTCTGTGCACATCTAAGGAGTGCAGTATCCATTCCCCTTTGTTCTGTGGGTTAGGAAAGGTAGGCAGGCAAATGAATGGATTGATTAAGGGCCGCACTGGATACCATCTTGGGCATGAAGGAGGGATTGGTTCTGAGGGACACCCTGTCCACATGAAAGATGACGAAAGGCTCCACTGCCATAAGGGCCTGTAATTCAGATAATCTTCTTGCAGCAGTGATTGCTAAAAGGAAAGCTGTTTTCCAGGAAAGGAATTTTAAATCTGCAGTAGCAGCTGGCTCGAAAGGAGGAAGAGTGAGTTTTCTCCAGGACAAAGTTAAGGTCCCAGGCTGGAGTTGGAGCTCTCCTGGGTGGCCTTAAATTTTTGACCCCTCTGAGGAACTGCTTGAGCAGTGGGTGAGAGAAGAGGGGAGAGGGCTCAGTGCTGTAATGAGCTGAAATGGCTGAGGCATGAATTTCGATGGAAGAAAAGGACAAGCCCTTACGAAGTATCTCAGTCAAGTATTGTAGAATCTGAAGTGAATTGGGCACTGCTACACTCATCCCTTGAGATTGATTCCAGGCACAAAATCTTTTCCATTTTGCAGCATTAGATTTTCTAGTACTAGGCCTCCTTGCCTCTAAAATGATATCCATCACTGATTTACTGAGGGATGGTAAAGGAGATTTTAGGTAATTAGCCAGGCTGCTAGGTTCAATGTTTGCAGCCGAGGGTGCAGAATTTGGTTCTCCTGTTGAGACAACAGGGAAGGAGTCTGAGGCAGGTGCCATTGGGCCACGCGTGACACTGCGCAAGAGGGGGTACACCAGTGTTGGTGTGGCTAGTCTGGTGCAATTAAAATCGTCCTTGGCTTGTCCTGTTTGATCTTTAGTAGTACCTTGGAGAGCAGAGGCAGAGGAGGAAAAGCATAAACTGACAGGTTTTTCCAGCTGAAGGATAGAGCATCCCACTTTCCAAGCTAGCCTGTGGGGAATTCTTGTGCTAAAATCTGTCCAACTGATGGTTCTGGGGGAGGCAAACAGGTCCATTTCTGGGCTCCCCCCCCCACTTGCTTGTCAACATGTTGAAAATCCTTTGTTCCAGTTTCCATTTGTGTGGGTCCATGAGGTTTCTGCTTAGGCAGTATGCCAGTGTATTTAGTTTTCCTGGCAGGAATTGAGCTTGTAGATTCACTTGGTAGCTCAAGGCTGTGTTCCACAATGCCATGGCTAGTCTGCAGATGGGATAAGAATGTGTACCCCCCTGCTTGTTTATGTACCACGTGACAGTGGTGTTGCCCATTTTTACCATTAGTTGTCCTGGAAGAATGTGGTCCTTGAAGGCTGTCCGAGCATTCTGTACAGCTAACATTTCCTGTAGATTTATGTGCAGGTGCATTTCACTTGGGTTCCATTTGCCCTGAATGCACTTCCTTGCCAGTTGAGCCCCCCATGCATAGCCTGATGCATCAGTTAAGGTTTGGGCGGCAGGGGGTAGTGTGAATGGTAGTCCCCTGTTTTGGTGGCAGGCCTCTGCCCACCAAAGGAACTCTAGGCGTAGGCAAGGTATGATAGGAATCATTGCTGTCAAAAAAACTGGGCTCCCTATATAGGATTAGACCTTTCCTCTCCCCCACTGCTAGAACAACTATAGCACACACTCATCTAATCTCTACTCTCCTCTATGCACCACCAATTTTTACTAACCTTTCAAAAAAGAACCTTAAACTGGAAACTTCCTATAACAATATTGCTAGGTTTGCTGCAGGTAACCCCTACAGAACCCACCATTGCATAAATATAAAACAGCTTGGATGGCTGGAACTACAAAACGTGATTAAACTCCACCAACTAACCACTGCCCATAAAACCCTTTATAAACCTTCTACTCCTATTCTATCCACCCTCATCACACCATATATAAATCTGAAATCCCTACGTTCCTCTCAGAAAAACCTTGTACATACCTCTAAACCCAATAACAAGGCTGGAGAATCTCTCTTTTCTAATGCTATTGGAAAAACTTGGAATCTTCTCCCCAGTGATCTTTCCTCTCTCCCCTCTCCCTCACTTTTTAAAAACAAACTGAAACTTTACCTAACACACTGGCTGTGCCCCTGTTCTAAACCAGACTAGGGATCTAGCCAACAAGATTTACCTAAGTTTCTGCCACTATTGACTACATATGTACTATTTTATTTTCTTAACCTATAAATACCACCTTTTACACTACTCTAGAACAAATACATTTTCTTTACTAATAAACAAAGTTCTTTACTACTAAACAAAGCATCTCTCTCTAGCCATACTATCCTCTTTCTAAATTCTCTTTACATAAGATTTTTCTTTCTTCTATACTCTAGTTGCATATTTTACATAATTACTCTTTCATCACTTGTCCTTCTTTATTATACAATTACCTCCTTTTCATACTACTTTACTATAAATTTTCTAGCTCTAAAGCTCTTTGCTTTGTCCTCTCTGATTTCCATATTATAACCTGTTAGAAGCATGGTACATAATGTATGCATCTACATAGTTACCTTATTTACTTTTTATCCTTCCAAGGTTTTATTTTGTAATTTGCAATGTATATCTCTCAATATGTTTTACTCTTCTTCTAGTTCTATGTTAAAATGATTTTTAAGTTTTTTTTTTTCACTTAGTTTATCTTGCAGCTTTTCTCCCCGGGCCTCTACTGAAAATGGACATATATCCAGTTAGACTAGCCCGGTCAACAAATGTAAAATAAAATAAAAATAAATCAAATAATCGCTTCTAGATCTTGTGAATGTTGACACCACAGGCTTTTGAGTTATCATTGTAGTTTCCTCATATGCAGCCTTGCATATAGAATGCAGGAGGCCATGAACCCCAAGGATTGCAGTATTTGCCTTGCAGATAGCTGGGGTTTTGGGGACACTTGTCTGAAGTACGTTGTCAAATGAATCAGTTTCTCTGGCGTGAGGAAAGCAATCTGGGAACTTGTATTCAAGCTTGCTCCCAGGAATATAATTAGTTGACAGGGTACGAGGTGTGACTTTTTTTCATTTATGGTGTACCCCAGACAAGTAAGCACCCTATGAACAAAGGCCAGATGATTCAAAAGCATGTCCTGGTTTTCTGCCTGAATTAGACAATCATCCAGGAATGGGTATATTTGAATATTTCTTTGCCTGCAAAAATGCAATGACTGGAGCTAGGCACTTTGTGAATACCCTGGGTGCAGTCGATAAGCCAAAGGGCAGTGCAGAGAACTGATAGTGCACGAAGCCTGCTTTGAAGTGTAGGTATCTTCTGCAAGACTCCCTGATAGAGATGTGCAGGTATGCTTCTTTTAAGTCTAGTGTTGCCAACCATGCATCTTTGCCTAGCATAGGAAGAAGCTGGTGAAGAGTCAGCATTTTGAATTTTGGAATCACCAGAAAGGTGTTTAGAGTAGAAAGGTCCAGGATAGGACGCTATGTACTGCCTTTTCTGGGTACCAGGAAAAGTCTGATTTGGGGGTAGATCTGGCCACCCACTTGGTGTTGGTAACATGTGGAAGTGAAATCTGTATCCTTGGGACACTATATTTAAAACCCATTTGTCCTGGGTAATGAATTCCCAGTTTTTGGCCTGCAGACCAATCTTTCCGCCAAAAGGAGCATTCAGTTGGGAAGTGCTTGGAAGTTTAAAAAGCAAGTCAGAGACAGTTTTCCATGGGGGGAGTCTTATAACTCCTAGATTTGGGTGTGGAAATCCCCCACTGCTTAGTCTTGTGTCCCCCTGGGACTGAAATCTGGGATTTCTGCTGTGTCTGGGTTTGGCTTGAAAAGACCTGGAAGGGGCTGGGAAGGACCAGTTCTTAGAGGGCCAATGCCTACTAAATCTAGGAGACTGAACTTGCAAGAAATTTTTAACAGTTTGCATAGATTTAGCTTTATCTTCCATCTTTTTAAGAACTTCTTCAGCTCTGTTGCCAAACAAGCGGCCCTGATTTAAGGGAGCATCCAACAGTTTAGCTTTAACATGATCGGGAAAATATAGCTCCTTACAGACCCAGTAACAGCAGCCCTGCAAGAGGCCTCTAATGAATCAAATCCACACTGCAAAGTATGTTTTACCAACGTGTTCAGCAGAATGCATTAAATCCTGTAATTTATTTTCAGCACAGTCAGGAATCAACATAATTTTCTGTTTAAGAAACCCAATAACATGTTGTTGATACTTTAACATATGAAACTGGCAGTTTAAAGCCCTAATGGCCAAGGTTGCAGAAGTGTAAACCACCTTACCCCATCTATCCAGCACCCAGAAGCCTTAATGCCCTTGGGTCCCACTGAAAGTGTCTGGATCCACAATAGGATTTTTAAAAAGAAACTTGTGTGAATCAGGAACCCTGTAATATCTGTCAGGTTTTCTGGGAGCAGGAGGCTAAGAATCAGGGGCCAAACTAGATTCCGAAAAGGCATCAACAATGTCTAGTATGGGAGGTATAGCTAAAGACCTATGCTGAGGCAGCAGTAAGAAATCCCTAAGACTCTTTTTTGAATAAGAAAATTCCTGGCTTTCCCAGTGGAAATACTCCCTAAGAGTATGTAAGATTTCACCAAAAGAAAAATCCTCTGGAGGGGAAGCAGAGGGAATAAAGTCTTCTGCATCAGAATCCTAATAAGTGGAAAAGGACAAATCCAGATCATCAGAAGAATCAGAAAAATCAGAATCCTAGTCAAAAGATTCAAAAACAACTTCAGTCCTAGGTCTCTTAGAAGGGGGGGGTTGGCTTCCCCTGATTAATGTTATAAGATCTTCAGCTATTCTTATTTGTTTTTTAGGCAAAGAGGCCTGAGCATGTGGCCTGGGAGTCTGTTTCTTAGGCATGGTTTGCGATTTAGGCCTAAATGAAGAAGGAGGCATCAGTTTAATATGCAAGTCCATAGGCCTGAATACACCCTCAGAAGCCGGTGCCTGCACAGAGGCTCCGGACCCATCCAAGGTAGAGACATCTGCAGGTTCCACAGTTGAAGCATCTTGCGGCATACTGGACTCCGAATGGGTCTCAATAGAGACCTGCGAATCAGAAGTAGCGAGTATCAGGGGCTGCAAAAGCACCTCACTGAGTACCGGCGACTGGCTTAGAAGCATCGTCGACAGCTTTGGACTTAGGCGGCCTGTCTGTCTTTATCTTTGTGTTTTTTCGGAATCCCGGTAGTTGGATGGCTAACAGACGACATTTCTGGATTAAACTGAGAACCGAAATATTTAGAGGCGAAAATAGACAGAAGACGGACAGTGCACTGATTAAATAAAGCACAAAACTGACAGCAAGGTACATCGTAGATAGGGCCCAGGCAAGGAATACAGTACAAATGAAAATCTTTGTGAGGTATTTGCTTTCCACATGTAATGCAATTAACAACTTTTACTGACATTGGTAAGGAGCAAGAAAAAGTTTCCCCAATGGGGTACTTAGATTTACTTGAAGACTTTGGTTCTGAAACTCAAAGAAAAATTTCAGGAGTCGGCCGACAGGCACTTGAGAACTGCTTCTGCTTCGAGTACCGCACGGCAAGAAAGACTAATGTAATGGCATCGGCTGCATGTTTTATACCCATGACAATCTGACGTCATGAAAGAAGGGACAGCATCCAACGCAGGACTCAAGACTTTGTTAATCAGGCCGACTGAGGGCTACTGCAAGCAGATAACCCAAATGTAATGACTGCAACAGTGAAACACAAAAAACATCAGCTCATATCCAGGTGACTGGCTCCAAGCTAATAAATGCACTCCTTGTAGGCATCTGAATTAGGAAACTTATACCCAAATAAGGGCATTTTGTGAAGCCTGATGGTTTATCTGACATGTTAGAAAAGGAAAAGGACCTCTAAACAAACAAGGGGAAAATTTCTCTCTCAAAAAAATAAACAGTGGTAATAAGAGAGATTAATTTGTTTAAAAAAGTTAACAGAATACCAGCTATGGTAAGATAAAATATGTACTATATGGGAAAAATAGCATCAAACCTAATGCCAGTGAAAGTTGAGAAGGAGGAAGAAAATAGTACACAACAGAAGTGAGTTTTAACAGATAAACCTTGCAAATACTTGCTAAAAGAAAGCTCGAGAGAAGAACCTGCATCTGGGCACGATGATGGTAAACAATATCTGAGGTAATGGGGGTGGACTAAGGTCTTATGGGTAGGAGGAGCAGCTTGAGAATTGGATCCAAAATATGGAATATGTGGCAGAGTTAGATTAGAGGATCAGATCCAAACCCATGTGTTGAAGAATGACATCAGATCCATAGTCAGGGCAAAAGAAGGTGGCAGATTCCTGGGGAAACTTGGCAGTCAATAAAAGATGTAGGCTATAAAAAAAAAAAAAAAGTTGCACAGTAAAAATCACCTTAAACACTTTTCCCAGCCGCCCAAAAGTAAAACCCAACTTTTAGCACCCCCCCCCAAAAAAAAGCTTCAAGTTAAAATAATTTAGGATTCTCTTTTTCTGAAGCTTTCTTAAATGAAAGGGTTGTTTTAGTGAGAAATCAGTGATGTTTTCTGTTTAACAGTGTACAAAGTCACTTATTCACTTGACAATCACTATAAACACTTTCTTCCAGCTAATATTAAAACGTTTTACAGAAAACAATGTCTTCTGTCATGTAAGTGGAAGCTCCCCAACCTCCCCTCAAATGAACTTATCTGCCAAGCAGTGAAACAGAACCAGCAGACATCCAGTCCTCGAAAGCCTGCAGAGGAGCTCTTTTTGGCTACAGATAAGCTGTGAAGGACTCTGCACCCAAAACTTACTTTTACTCAGCTCAAGCCAATAGTAAAGGCACATGGAAGATGCCCTAAAAGCTTTGGGAGCTGGCTGGCTATTCTATCTTGTACAGGACACTATCCATATAGCTAAGGTTACACTGCAGCATTGATCAAATGATAGGTATCCTCTTGGTGTGGTGCCTCAACTCTTACTGTTCGTGTGCTAATAATTGTAACAAGCCTTTTTATTATTAGGACTATTGTGATACTTGTGCTTTACACTGAGATACTGGACGTTTGCACTGTATTTTCCAGGGTGCCACTTAAGCAGTGCATACACAAGCCCTAATAATATCTTTCAGTTGTGCTGCTACTCTCAGTCTATTCATCTGTCCACTCAACCCAGTTTGAGCATTAGCAGCTAATTATTACATAACTTTAGTATTTTTCATAGGTTATATCGGCATCAGTGTTCCACATTTCCCTTCCTTTCTCTGTTAACATTAACTCTCTCTACTCCTATTAGGTGATACTACTATAATTGTGCTCCTCCCTCACTTTGGCAGATTCAAAGAACTCCCAAGAAAAGTCTGGTCCCTGAGAACCCCCCCCCCCGCCCCCAGTCATTCAGTGGAAGATGAAACCCCCTTGCTCTGTTGCCTGACCTTTAAAACTTATGTACGCGTACTAGTTTTTAGCCAAGAGTAATAATTGTTCAGGTAACTCTGTCTTTCTGGTTCTTCTTCGTACATCACCCCTCATGTCTCGCTAGCACCCTCTAGTCTGCACTGTTCTACTTTTCCTGGCTCTCATCCCAACACCTCCCTCTCCCCCCTAACTGTTCACCTAGCACCAGGTTGCTGTACAATTCCTGCCTATATTATTCTCCTACTTCTTTCTGCTCTACCCCTACTTAATACTATATTCCACTCACACTTGTCATCTTAGTCATTAAACAGTGTATCTCTCCGCCTCCATACCTATTCTATATGCCACAATACTCCCCCCACCTAACACTGACCATAAATCACATCTACCACTAAAAGCTAATGCAAACACAAAATACTCCACTCTCCTCTCTTCCTTATCACTAAGGGTTCCAGTCTCTACTTCTACTTACCTTACTGTTTTTCTTTCTTCCTTCGCTTACATGCTGTACAAAGTTGATCGGGCCATCCCACTCAGTTCTCCCTTGCTTCGCTCGGGCTCACTCCACTCCCCTACCCCCATTCCCACCCCCATATACATTACATTTATAAATAGCCAAACCACATTCACACTTCTATCACAAAATCAACACACACTACATTCAAACCCCACCCATTTAATATATCCTACTCAACATATCCAGTAACCAACTTCCCTTCCATCCTCATTCAGTAAGTACTCCTACATTCTACAATAGCAACCTTTTCCCCTTCCTACCACCACCTACAGTACACCTCTGCATTCACCCTATACCCTCAATGACACTAGCTATAACTACACTACTCCTTCCTCGGTCTCTCTCTGTCCATCTCACCTTATCATACTCGCACACATTTCACATCCATCTCTATCATTTCTGACCAACCCTCCATTCACACATCATACTCCAATATATCCTCTAGTCTTTACTCCACAAACACATTGCTGCTCTTCAAACCGAAAAATCTTTCACGCACACTTAATACTCCACCTACAACATTCCTCACGCACACTTAATACTCCACCTACAACATTCCTCACAACACACTAACCCCAAACGGAAACTGTTGTCAACACTACACCTAGGTTCAAAGGTTAGTACTAGGCCATTAGCAATAGGGCATATACAAGCCTAGCCATAACAATTCCTTGGCTATTTCTTCCCACAATATTTACTTCCCTGGACCCCTGCATAGTACCACTACCCTATCTCAATGTGGGGACATCCAACCCAACCCCGAACCTACTCTATATACCTGCCTCTTCCTCCCCCAAATCTCACAAATCCCTAAAACTCACCATGAACATACAAAATATTAGAAACAAAATCTCAGAATCTCATGCCTGGATATCCCAATTCAAACCAGATATAGGATTTTGGGTTTGAAGAGCAGCAGTGTGTTTGTGGAGTGAAGACTAGAGAATATATTGGATTATGATGTGTGAATGGAGGGTTGGTCAGAAATGATAGAGGTGGATGTGAGCCCATAACTGTATATTATTGTCTGAAACTGAAGCCGCATGAATTTGATGTTGTCTACTATGTTTATTTAAGTTTGTAACCCTACTGAAAACTGCATATTATACTTATCTCTAAATGTTTCTATTGTTCCTAATGTATTTGTACTCTGCTTTCGGGAGCTTTTCTCCCCGGGCCTCCGCTGAAAATTGACATATATCCAGTCAGACTTTCCCAGTAAATAAATGTAAAATAAAAATAAAATATACTCGCCGTAACAGAGACATGGCTAAAACCCTATATAAAAGACACTGAATTTCTTCCCCCAGGTTTCTCCTGTCCAAGATCAAACAGACCTCATAAGACAGATGGGAAGGGTAGCACTTCTCTACCCCAACTCCCTTACAATAGTCCCCTATTCCTCAATTCTCCTCAGCCAAAATCATAGCGCATCTAAAAATGAATGAATTCAAAACTCAGTTTGGTAATCTTATATATCCCATCAGGCAATAACATTCCTATATTCAAAGAAACCTTAGCCTGGACCTCAAATATCTACAAGCTCTCCATGGCTTTGCTATCCTTATCTCCAGGTAAGACAGTGGTAGTAGGGAGTAGTTTAGATGCCCTGTCCGCAGAGATGGAAATAGTGGCAGGGTCTGCTGGGGGGCACTTGATCAGAAATTTATCCGAGTCAGGGACCCTGTATAATCTGTCTGCCCTTCTAGGGGCAGGAGGTTGGGAATCAGGACCAATGGATGCAGCTGTGAATGCACCCAGAAAGGCAAGCTGTACAGGTGGGTAGGTGAGAGATTAGGCGATTCCATTTGAGCCAAGTCATAAAATCTTCTTTGTGCTTCAGACATGTCTGAACATTCTCACTTAAAGTATTGTCTCAGATTACCAGTGCCCCCGAAGGTAAAGTCTTCCACAGGGGAATCATGCTCAGCAGAGGCTTTTTCAGGTGATCCATATCCCAGAGGGGATGAGATCTGGGAAGAGTAGGATAGGGAGTCCTCAGAGGAATCAGACAGACATTTCACTGCAGGCTGGCTGACCGTCCTTTCAGGTACAGAAAGGCTAGGGCTGAAAAGATGGGAAGCCGCAGGGGTGAACTCAGAGGAAGGCCTCAGGGCCAGGAAGGCATTGTAAAGGCACTGGCTGAAGGCCTGCCAGTCAGTTAAGGCATCTGGAGGTGGAGAAATATGCCTGGTCTTTTGTTATTCCTTTAACGGCCTAGCCGGCATCTGGCTGGCGGTAGGCCTGGGACAGATCATAGGAGCAGCAGAGGCCAGGACTGAAGTGCCCAATGAAGGTACTGGTGCCCCCCCCCCCCCCCCCCGGTGTCTAACAGGAACCGGTACATCCTCCCAGGACGTGTCATCCACTCGACTGTGCAGCCTCCTGACAGGTACCCACTTTATCTAAAGTGGCAGAAGCAGAGTCCTCGTCCAAGCCAATGGCAGCTACAGGATGAGGAGTGGCAGAGGGAGGCGCAGTGGAAGACTGAGGTTGCACAGACTTGGCCCTCTTCCTTGGCGGTTTGGTTGGGGCATCGTAGGTGGCTTCTACACCGAGAGCTATCTGCCTTGGGCGTTGGATTTGCAAGTATAAGTTGAGAGCCTGTACACAACACTGGAGAGTCTTGTGGATGAACGATTTACAGATGGCGCAGTTTTTGCAATTGTGCTCCCTACCCAAACAAAAGAAATACTGGTCGTGGGTGTCTTTGTAAGGGATTTGACTACCACAGTTGCACTTACTCTTACTGGACATGAACAGACCATAGACTGAAGAAAAAAGGCCCCAACGGGGTACTTATCTTTTAAATTAAAAACAGAACAGACGTCCTCAAGTAGCAGGAACACCTGGCATACGGCTGGCGGCTGAAAGGTTCTGAGGACTGGTGTGTCCACACATCACATTTATGGCCCACGTACCCGTCTCTACGTCAGATGTCCAACACAACAAGAGGGACTGAAAAAGCTTTGGAAACCTGGCCGGAGAAGCTGAACGGAAGAAGGGTAAACCCACTAGTAGAATACTGCAACACTTAAATAGAAGGACATCAGTGGTTCCATTCCTGACTGAAGTTTAGTCTCTGCCGCTAACAAAATTTCTTCAGCTGGAACCCTCCCCTGTAATATCAGTGACCATCAGCCTGCCTACATAAGAAACACCTTCACAACTGTGAACCATCACCAATACAAGCCCAGTAGAAAGTTAGCTAACTTTGATTCAACACACTTCAATTTGACACAAACATCTAGATAAATTTGACACAAATTATCTTAATATAATAGTAAAAGGCAAAATTTAGCCTGAGCCAGCGAAAAAGCAATCCCAAAGCTTCAAGCGGCAAATGAGATCTAGGTAACAGTCGCTAGGCATCTTGGGACAGGGTGTAGCCTTGAGCCAGTGAAAGCTCTCAAGCTTTAGTATGCGGCAGAGTCAGAACTGATGCTCGGTTCCGAACACAACCATCAAGAATGAAGGAGAGAGAGGACAACATAACATCACGGAGTAAAATCAACTGGACTAAACTAAAATCCCTACACCTCAAAGATGATGAATTATTCAATTCAACATTCCTAAACATCAATAGAATGGCCACCCTTTGAAAGAAGAGAATAAAAACAAATCATGTAATCAGGCTTACTAGAGAAACCAAACAACTTATGTCTACAAGAGACAGAACATGGAAAAAAATGGCAGAAAACTAAAAAACCCCATCGAACTCTAACTCTTCAGCTTTTCAACCAAATTAAAAGTCTAGTCATTACAGATTAAAAAAAAAAAAAAAAACACAATCTCTGTAACCAAAATGACTAAACAGAACCCAAAAAGATTTTGGAACTCTGTCTCTACTTTACTGAACCAGGCTCCAAAATCAATCCCTACCCAAATCCAGACAAAACCCCCTGCTGAACGCTTCACTTTTCAATTCCTACTTTATACATACTACAGCCAAACTAGCTGCCACCTTTCCACAAACTAGTCATAACCACTCCATAACTTATTTCTCATCAACAAATTCTTCTTCCCAGGCTTTCACTTTCTCCCCTATTCCTACTTCCACTATAACCAAGCTCTTGTTAAAACAAATCCGGTAGCGCCACCCCAGATAAGCTACTCCCCTGAATATCTACAAATGTCAGCCAGATATATTGGCTACCCCCCATCAGTATTCTCAAACACATCTATCCAAGAATCCTACATCCCCTCTATCTGAAAAAAAGCCTACATCATTCCTCTTCATAAAGGAGGTAACACAGACATCTCTGATTTCCACCCTATTGCCATACTATCCCCCATCTCTAAAATAATGGAAAAATGTATCCAAACCCAACTCATGAATTATCTACTCCAAAACCTTCTTTCCACCAGTCAGCATGGCTTTTGACCTGGACACAGCACTATAACTGCTCTCCTTTCCTTCTTGAACACTGTCACCCAGCATCGCAATGATGGCAAACTCTTCTCTACACTTTTCCTCTATCTTTCTAAGGCCTTTGACACCATCTTCCACTCTCTCCTCTCTAAGCTCTCATACCTTGGCATGTCCATGTCCTCTCTTGATTAGTTTTGTAACTGTCTTACAGACAACAATCTACCAAATTGCTACACTCCCTCTCACCCTTTCTCACTGCGGTCACTGGAGTTCTCCAAAGATCTATCTTGGGACCCCTTCTCTTCATTATCTTCATTAATGAATTTCACTCTACCATCAGTAGTGTTGTAGCCTCACAGTAAGATGTTGTCCTGTTCGATTCTCAGCTAAAGCGTCTTCTGTGTGGAGAGATGTGTGAGTGGGCGTACCTTCGTTGAAGGTTGTGCGTTAGAGCTGGCAACTCGGCACGTAAAAATCTACTGCCAATCATTAGCAGACCAGAGTTCCGCTGTGGCGACTCCTAACCGGGAAAAACCTAAAGACGTGACAACATCACTCATGGATCCATAGCAATACACAGATGATTGTATTATCATCTGCTCTGGCAACTCAAACAGAAATTCAGACTATTACCCAAAATGCTTTTTCCATTACTGAATCCTGGATGACCAATAACCACCTCGCCCTTAACCCCGGCAAAAACAAACTATCTTTACACAAAAAAAAAATAAATAACTCCTCTCTTAGTAAATCGAACTTCACCATCTACTCATCTAACAAAACCACCATAGAGGTAAGCCCCCAATACCAAATTACTCGGCATTGCTGTAGACGATAACATTTGACCAACATGTCCACATCAGCATAAAAAAAAAAAACACCAAAAACTTGGGACCCTTTATAGACAAATACTTCTTAAAATTACTCCACTAGAAAAACACTTGACCAGACTTTTCTCCTACCCTCACTCCTCCACAGTACCCCTATTCTTACAAACATGCAGACCTGCTTAAAAACCAACATGGACTCCTGCTATAACAAAATTGCTACGTTTGTGACAAATGCAAAATATTCTTCCCATCACTGCCATTCCTTACAATCCCTGAACTGGCTTCAACTCTCTCAACATCTCGCACACATACAACTATCCACTGCACACAAAATCATATACAAATGAAAGAAATGCCCAGCCCTCACTTCCCTTATAACTATCAACCAAATAGGCATCTCATACCTGAAAATCGATCACATATGCATGTTTATACGCCAAAACTCGCTGGAGGTCAGAATCTCTACTCCTCCACTACAGCCAAACTCTGGAACAACTCTTTCAGCTTCTCTCAGGACCATTAGTAGTGCCCCCATTCAAAAAACCCTTACATCAATCTCTCTCCTCTCAATGGCTCTGCTCATGTACCATCTCCAACTCCTTGACAACCTGATATTTCTATTGTTTCTCTTTATAGACCATACTCATTACTCTCACTTTTCTTGAATGTCACCCTTGAAAATCTTCCTTTACCCTATTTGCCTCACAAGATTTATGAACAGTGTAGTTATCCATGCTTGTCTTATGTATACTACATAAGCTATTCTGCTCTATCTGCCTAAAGTGTACTAAATAATTACAACTCATCTCCCTCTGTTAAATTCTTGTACATTAGATACCTTTGCCATGAATCAAAGCAGATTTCAATAACTTTTAACCATATAGAGCATATCCCAATTGATTCTCCTGATTAATACTCTTCGTAACTCAACTACTTTTTGATAACTCTTGTTAAACAAATTTACATTTTTCTTGTATAATGTTACGGAGCTTTTCTCCCTGGGCCTTCACTGAAAATGGGCTCATTTCAGCCCAGTGGACATTCCCGGTCAACAAAACAAATAAAAATGAAGAATATCTACAAGGAGGAGTCTGGCTGTGTGCCAACACGAATAACTGAATGTCAATGGATGCAATCTCTCATTGCTGTACTTTTAAGTGTCATGGAAGGAGCTTCTCAAAATGGAAATTTACAGATGTTGCCCACTACCCATGGCTCCTTAAAGCAACATTATTCATGTTGCTGCATTTGTAACTTTTGAAGTATTTTTGAAGTACTAGAAAACCTTAGCTTCAACTCTGTGTGGGGAAAGGAGGTTCTCTAAATGGTCCTGAACTCCCACAGTTGTTGACTACATAGCAGTTCACAAATAAGCAGTCCCCTTTGTGTTAACCTCTGTGCGTTGATTCATCTTCCCCATTGTTAAAATCCATCCTGGTGTAAACAAGCCTTGTACCAAAATCCACTGACAATAAAAATTCAATTAAACTCAGATGAAAATTTCACCACCACAAAGCTTTAATGACAGCCACATACAAAACTTAAATGACTGCCAAATACAATTCTACTGCTACTAAACACACCTGCATTAAGTAACTGAACAAAAAGTTAAGGAAATAACCTGAGAGTGGTTAAGATCTGGTAGTCCTTGTGCTGTAAAACGCTTGGGCAACTGACATTTAATTGTAACATCTTCTACTTCATGCCCCAATAACTTGTGATAAATGTAACCAGATACAGAGGTCTCATCAACTGCAAACGTCTTCAAGGCACTTTGCATTCTGTACAAAAGAAAAATAAAACAAGGACTTACATACACAAACACACATACGTATATATACATACAAATCAAACAGCCAATAACTCAAGTAAACCCAGTGAACTCCACTTGAAGACCGTCAGAATTAGCCACTGGAACCATGAACTGCTCTTCACAATACACTTAGTAACATACAAAAAATTAATAAAAGCAAGTTCAAAACCTTTTGACTAGTCAGGCTTCTTCATGCAAAATGAGTGAACAAAGTCAAGCTAGCATAGTCATATGATCATTTTACTTGATCACACTCGTTTCTGAAATTCTCCATACGAGTTAGAAAGAAACACTCCCATTTAAGCCTGGTGCTTTATGTGCCCCTATGCAAAGAACCCAAGAAAAATCTTCCATTCCTGTACACTCTAATATTGCCACCAAGTACTGTGTCAGTTAAAACTTTTGAGAGAGAAAACTTAAAAAAACTGATTAGAACCTTTCTTCTTATGTTTACATAAACATTTGTAAGCACCTCTCAATTTCTGACAAATGATTTCGAAAATGTTCTTTCAATTTCTGACTGGTCTTCCCCACAAAGTATGCATGACAACAATTACACTTTGCTAAATTAACAAGATTTTTTTTTTGTTTCACAACTGCCATCATTTCTACCAGTTATGGGTTGAGTAAATACATCCTCTTCACTGATTAACCTACAGTAAATATACCTACCACAATTAAATGTACCTTTCATATTTGTTTCATAATAAAAGTTACGTACTTACCATAATGCTCCATCTGAGTTGTCTATTTTCATGCATCCTCAATGGATGGGTTCAGTTAGGATCCCTCAGAACTGAATTGGCCACTTGCTAAAGCTCACTGGCACCAAAAACTCTCGAGCTTCCCCCTTTACCCATAATGCACCTGGGTTGAATACCTCAAATTGAATTTACTGACAAATAAGCAGAATGAAAGAAAATTCCTATGTTCCCAATAGAGACTATGTCTAGGTCTGTCACCAGATAAGCTAGTCTGTGAAAAGGGTAGAGACCACCTGTTCTTCCAAAAGAACTGGGTATGGGGTTGGAGGGTGGGAAGCTGAGGATACATGAAAATGGAGACCAAATTCAAACTGTAACGAGTAATAAAAGTTTTGGGTTTAGCCCATGTTGCTGCTGCACATCGTCCATGGGTGCTCTAGCTTGAAAAACAGCTGAAGTAGCTGCAGTTCTTGTAGAATGAGCCTTAGGGGGGTTTGGAAGTCTAACACCTAACTTAAAATAGACAAAGGAAATGCAGTTAGCCAACTATTTCGCAAGACATTTTGGATACAGCTTTTCCCAATTTGGTATGTGAGGAGGAGATGAAAAGTTGGTCCGATTTTCTGAAATCTTTTGTCTTATGCAAGTAGAAACATAATTGTCCATGTACGTACAACAAATGTAAAAAATACACTCCTTTGTTAGAACAGTTTGGGGAAAAATACTGACAAGTTAATACGTTGATTTATATTGTTCTCAGAAGCCACTTTTGGCAGGAACAAAGGGTTGGGTCTTAGTGAAACCCTGTCACTGTGAAAGACTAGACACAGAGGTATAGAAACAGAAGTGAGTTCCACTAACAGGACAGTCTTCCAGGAAAGGAACGTGATATCACAATTATAGGCTGGTTCAAACGGATGTTGGGTGACTGCTTGCAACACTAACCTGAGGTCCCAAGGGGGAGTAGAGTCTTTGAAGGGAGGTCATAACATAAGAGTACCTCTCAGGCAGAGCCCTGGAAGCGGCGCCGCTGCAGAGCCCTGGAAGCAGCGCAAAAGTATCACAACAAAACTGGCCCCATGACCAGAAAATTCTCTGACACACTGACTGATGGACCACTTGTGAGGTAGGAGAATGGACCTGATTAATATCACACTGGACTTCCCCAAAATATGCATTGCCATGACAAAGGTGTTTTTGTTTATTTATTTATATTTGTTGACCGGGAGTGTCCGACTAGACATAGGTCCATTTTCAGAGGAGGCCCGGGGAGAAAGGCACCACAGCTAAAATAAACAGACAGAAGTTACATTGGATTACATAGCTATTAATTTACAGAGCAATTACTTACAACATATTAGATGAACATAGTACATCAGTAGACAACTAGAATCTTTATCTGTGAAGTACATAACAGACATTAATAAATGTTAAAATAAGAAGTTTCTGCTGTATAAGTACTAGGCTTATGAGCATCTGAGCTTGCTATAAATCGAGGTAGTTAGTGGAGTGGAAAGAAAGGTAGTGGTTGGATGGGGTGGGTGATATTAGAGTGGGAGTTGCAAGGGCATAGCCAGCATGTTTTTAGGTGCACTTTTAGTAAAGTTTTGAAGTGGGTGCATGATGGTACGGAGGTAATTGTGGGTGGGAGGGAGTTCCATAATTTGGCTATGGTGCAAGAGAATAGTGCTTCACCAGCAGAGTTATTGGCTTTAGTGATCTGCAAGTGATTTTTGTTGCTGGATCTTAGTGGTCTGGTGGTGCGATAGGGTTGGAGTAGATTCTGGAGGGATGGGACATTTAATGGATGGTTTACTAGTTTGTGGGCGAGTGAGAGTTGATACCATTGAAGGGAGGTGAGGGAGTTCAAGCCAGCCCAGTTCAGCAAGTGAGAGACAGTGGTGACTACGGTAGGATGCCCCTGTGGCGAATTTGGCAATTCTGTTGTAGCAGGTCTCTAGCTTGTTTAGATCGCATTGCCTTAGGTTGGTATATATTTGAGAGGCATAAAGTAGGGTGGAGATAAGGTTGGAATTTGCTATTAAAATCTTTGCTGCTTTGGTGAGAAGATGCTTATTTCTGTATAACGCTCCTAGTTTTTTGTGGACTTTTTTTATTGTCATGGATATGTGAATGTCAAATTTTAGTTTATTGTCTATTTCCACTCCTAGCAATTTGGTGTGTTCAGTTGGGTATATAGTGGTGTTGTCTTTTGCTGTGGTGTTAAAGTGAGAGTTGTTTTGAGTATGTTTGGTGGGTTGGAAGATGAGTAGTTGAGTTTTGTTTGGGTTGAGTATTAATTGGGCATTGGCTAACAAAGTTTCAACAGAGGAAAAGGCTTCCTGTGTGACTTTTTGCAGTTTGGGTAGGGACTGGGCTGAGCAGATGATGGTCGAGTCATCTGCGTATTGTACGAGTGCGCCATGTGTGGTGGCAAAGGCTAGATTATTTGTGAAAACAGAGAAGAGTAGGGGTCCAAGGATGTATCCTTGGGGAAGCCCTATGGAGACAGGTAGTTGGGGAGATGTGCAATTCTGCCATACAACGGATTGTTGGCGGTCAGACAGGTAACTCTGAAACCAGTTGGTGACTGATTGTGAGAAGGATAGGTTATTGAGGACAGAGAAGTTGTTTGTGTGGGACCATGCCAAATGCTTTAGATAGGACTAGGAAAGTAGCAGAGGAGAGATAGCAATTGTTTTTATGCTGAAGGATAGCGTTAGTAAAGGAGAGTAAGGCAGTGGTGGTGCTATGGTTTGGTCAGAAACCATGCTGAGTATTGGAAAGGAGGTTGTTAGTAAGGAGGTAGTCCAAGACCTGAGAGTGTATGCATCTCCCTAGTATTTTGGAGAGTGGAGAGAGAATAGCTATGGGGCGGTAACTGGTTAGTTCTGTGGAGGGTCCGCCTTTGTGGAGGGGAATTATATGTGATACTTTCTACAGTGTGGGAACATAACTTTCTGACAGAGATCTGTTAATCAAGATGGATACTGGGTACGCCAGAGCATCAGCTGCGATTTGTAGGTATTCACTTGGGAGGTTGTCTGCTGCTAATTTGGTGGGTTAAAGTTTAGAGTTTTTTTATGTTGGAGGTAGGTACAGGAGAAAAAGAGAAGGCAGTGGGGAGATTAGTAGTTGAAGGTGTGGGTTTGGAGGGGAGGGGGGTTGTGTTGTTTAGCTAGTGATAGTATGGTTTGTGTGAAGTGTGTGTTGAATGAGGTAGCAATACTTTCAGAGGAGTGAGGGATGTTAGGAGGAAGGATACTGACTTCACCTGGTTGGAGGATGGAGTTTATGGAGGACCATAATTGTTTGGGGCTGTGTTCGGAGGAGTCTAGGGCAGACTGGTAGTATTGGAATTTGTCCTGTTTTATTAGCTTTTTGATTATTGTGTAGTTCTAGGAATTTCTGTCTAGTTGAGGGGGTCTTGGTTTTTGTGCCAGTGCTCCCAGGCTTTATCCCCGTTTTTCATTTCAGACTTGGTGGTTTTCTGTAGCCATGGGGAGGGTTGTGCTTTGATTCTGGAAAGTCTTATGGGGGCATGGTAATTAAGGATGCTCAGGAAAGTAGTATTAAAAAATTCAACTGCGTCATCAAGACTGAGTTACTTTAGAGGATGCCAGTTGCATTCTTTGAGGGATGAGATGAACGTGAGTGGCTTAAAGTTTATTTTTTTACGTATCTGACAGTAGACAGGTTTAGCTTGGTATAGGTATTTTTTTCAGTAGGAATGTTATGGAGTGATCACTGAAGCTATCTGATAAGCAGCCTGTTATATATGACTGGGGGCTCTTACTGACTAGTATCCAATCCAGGGTATGTGCTTGCTGGAGTTTTTATTTATCCAGGTTGGCGACTGGACTAGTTGGGTGAAGCCATAAAGGTTTGCATGATGGGTTGGATAGTTGTCAGAACAGGATTGCCAGTCAATATTGAAATCACCTAAAATAATAGTTTCTTGGGGGAGATGGTGGGTAGACCAGCTGAGGAGGTTTTCTAGTGGAGGGATGTTTTGACCAGGTGGGAAGTAGCATCCAATTATGTTGATGGTTTTGTTTTATTTTGCGGTTGGTATATATTATTTCTTCAATGCCTATTTGTGGAGCTGATGATTGTAAGATCTGGATGTTTAGATGTTGTTTAAATATTAAAGCTACACCGCCTCCTTTCTTGTTTAGCTGGTCTACTCTTAGTATGCCATAACCTGTAGGGAGTATTTGCTCACTGAGGTTTTAGCCAGGTTTCTGTCAGGATGACTATATCTGGGGAGTACAAGTCTACGGTGGCATGGAGTTCATGGACTTTGTTGGATATACTTCTAATATTTAGGCTTAATAGAACAAAGTCATTTGGCTTTCTATTGTCTGTAATATGGGAGAACTTGTGGTTTCTAGTCTGCTTATGAGGACTGGGGTTGGAGACGGTAGGGCCAGGGTTGGGGTGGATATCTCCACTTAGGGCTAGTTTTGATATGCATGAGGTTATTAGTTTTCTCAGTTTTTGAATGTGTTTGTTTATAAGGGAAACTTTATGATTGTGCTCTTTGGGTAATAGGTATGGTGGGAGGGTTACTATGTTAAGTTGTAGGGATGCTTTATGTTTGAGTAATATAGATGATAGAATATGTGGGGGGTGCATAGGGATGGTTCTTGAGTTGGTGGGAGGGGAGATGAGTGAGGGTGAGACATGAGTGGTGGTGTGAGTAGTAGTACAGTGGTAGTGGTTGAGTGCGGGAATGATACAGCTTTGGTAGGATGTAAGATATGCAAGGAGAGTGCATGCAGTGAGCATAGGTAAGGTATGCTTGTACATGTTAGTTGAGGAGGTGTGATAGTAGTGGGAAGATGGAGGAGGTAGTGTTGGGTTAGCGCTGTGGTTGGCTACTGGAAAGATGGGAGGGGTGAGTGTAATAAAGACGGGACCACTGGGAGCGGGAGGGAATAGGGGGCAGGGTGGGGAGCGAAGCGGGTAGAGACCCTGTTAGTTGCTCTTATGAGGGGGCTGGAAACAATCAGGTAACTGAGTTAATTGATTAATGAACATATGATAGTGACAAGGGTGATTGTAGTTTTAAAAATGGTGCCTGTCACAGGTAATATTTATTAACTTTGGGATTGTCTTAAGGTAATAAACAGGAAAGGGGGAAGGGAGAACAAGGGTGTGAGCAGGCAGTTCTTTATACTGCTGCTAATGAGGCAAAGCAAAGACAAGTTAGTGTTTGAGAAACAATCACAATTGACCAAGGACTGCTCTGAAACCAAGTAATTTCTTAACCATTTTCAGGTAGAAAAACAAAATAACTTTGCATCAGTAGGCCACTGTGGTCTCAGTTTAAATTAACAAACACACAGTATTGATCAGATTATGGATACTATCTGCTAACAGAAGGGAATAAGAGAAAGTGGAAGATGAGTGTGCGTGTGTGGGTTGTGTGTGTGTGTGTGGGGGGGGGGCTGCTTACAAGCCAAAGCAGAGTGCTCTCCAGGGGAAAATGAATATTGGCTCAAACAGGTAGACACACACTCAAAGTTAACTTTAGTTGTTTGCAGACAGTTCAGACCCGGACTGCGCTTTTCTTATAAGAATGATAAAGGTGGCACCGCAGTTGAATACTTAAGAGTGGTGTTAGGTTGAAGAGACACTGAGCTCCTCATGGGGCCTGTAGCAGAGTGGATTGTAGTTTGAAGTTGAAGTTAAGTCTGAAGAGATCACCCACTGCCACACTCTTAGGGCTCATCAACATATTGGGTAACACCTGGTTCCGCCTTGTTTGTTGATACAGCAGACTACTGACATGTTGACTGTTTAAATCGCAATCATTCAGGAGGGGAGACCATCCTAAAACACTTGCAACACCAAAAGCACTGCCCTCATCTCTAGAACTCTGACGTGTAATGAGGCTTTTATCGAGGACCAAGTGTCTTGGACCGTCTTCCCACTAACGACCCACCCTACCCCAGCAGGGAGGTGTCCATGGTCATTCTGGCCTTGGGCTGACAGGAAAAAAAGGGACATCCTTGAAGAAATTGTTCTGAATGTGTCCACCACATTATATCCTTCTTACAAATGTTGGTGATGGAAATTGGTGTGGACATGGAATGGGAAAGTATCGACCAAGTAACCACTGTAGAATTCGCATATATCTGGCCAGGGATACAAGACTTATTGATACTGCTATACAGCCTAATGTTCGGAGGACTAATTTGGCAGGCACTTGCTTTCTGCTGATTATGGTCAAGACTTGTCTTTGAATTGTCAGTAATCTTTGCAGAGGAAAACAGGCTATGGTGTTTTCTATATTTAACACAGCACCTATGAAGTTTATGGCTTGGGTAGGTTCTGGATGACATTCTTCATAGTTGACTGTTATTCCAAAAGAGGAGCATGTTTGGAGGATCTTTTGCCTGGCTTCTACAAGTTGATGCCTAGTCATGGCAGTGATGAGCCAATTTCTTAGGTATGGAAGCATGCAGAATCCATGCAGTCTCAAGTGAGCTGCTACTATTAGCACACCTTTGGTGAATACCCTGGGGGCTGTGGTGAGACCAAAGGGCAGTGATCTGAATTGATAGTGACTGGCTCCAAACCAGAAGAGTAAAAACCTCCTGGACAGCCCATGCAGTTTTATGTGATAACATGCATCTGGGAGGTCTATGGACCACATCCGGTCGTTCTTTTCCAAAAAAAAAAAAAAGGAAGGGACTTGAACAGTGACCATCCAGAATTTGGTTTCATGAACTGATTTGTTTAGTTTGCTGAGATCTAAAGATGTCTCCCAGTGCCCTGTCTTTTTTTGGCACTAAAAATAATCTTGAGTAAATTCCATATCTCATCTAGTCTGGGGAGACTTTTTGCATGACTCGTTATTCTAGCAGTTTTTGTACTTCTAGCGCTGCTTGTTCCTTTACATCTGGTGAAATATTAAAGATTTTTTTGAAGGATGAGGGACTGAGTGAAAAAGGTGCAACAACCTCTGAACATAATTTCCTACACCGATTTGTCAGAAGTTAACTGAAGCCAGGCTCTCAACTGCAGGGAAAAATGACACCTGTCAGACTCCAGAGGTGGACAATCTGCCCTCAGATCAGCAGTGCTGGAAGAGTCTACCAAAGAATGAATCTAGGAAATCCTGGTTTTGCAGACCACCTCTGCCGAGAGCGCAGCATCTTCCACTGGAGCTCACCCCTTGCCTCTGGGGAAGTTGTCACTAAGTGCGTAAGGAAAGGGCCCTTAGGTACTTTCTGAACCACATTTTTCCACCAGTATAGAGGTTCCTCAAAAAGGGTCTCAGAGGTGGAAAAACATACACCCACTGCAGAAAGTCTTTCACCTTTCTCACACACGGTCTCTTTCACTTAGGGACCAAATAAAGAAGTGCCATCAAAAGGAGAATTGATCAATGTAGACAAATGGTTCCACAAAGTCAAACAAATGCAGCCAGACTTGCATCCTTAAGGCTAGGCCTGAACAGATGGTTCGCATTTGTCCCTTCAACTGCATGTGAAATGAGCCTCATGGACGAGTTGGAAATCGAAGTCAGGGTAGCCAATTCAGAAGTTATGGACTGCCAGACATCGTCAGCAACGCCTTCTGAGAGTGTAGTGTTCTTTAATCAGATCCTTCTCCAACCTCGTTAAATGTGCCGGATAATTCAAAGACTGGAAACAAAGTAGAAGATGTACAAATTCACTTCCATAGTCTATCCATCATCCTGCACTCCTTGTTCAAAGGGTGAATAGTGGAATTTTCATCTTCCAGTTCCTTTTTGGTGGCTGCTGCCATGACCATGGCATCTACCGCTAAAGCCCTTGGACCAGAAGAGCTTGTCTAAGGGTGCAGTAATAATTTTGTCTAGGCTCCAGGGCATCAGCTGAGCACCGTCAGGGCCTTTCATGCCCACTGACAGATCAACTAAATCAGCTCATCAGCGAGTGGGGTCAACCAGGAAATAGATAGTCAGGTGCCACAGGTCTGCAGGTACACAAATTCCTCTAACATAGGATTGCTTAACAGGAAACCACCCCTCTTTCAAAACTTCTAGGATGTCGCCAAAGGAGACATTTCTAGGAGGTGATCATGGGGATCTTTCGATCTCAAAATCTCTCTTCAGTTTATGATTCTTCAGGGGAATCTATGAGTTCTCTTACACTTCAGAGGAATCTCCACAGTAGGAAGCTCTGGAGAGGTGCCTGAAAATGATGCTCCCAAAAGTGGGGTTCCCTGAGGCCTTGACACCCGTTGTCCAGCTGAAGGAAGGGGGTGAGGCTCTGGAGCAAGGAGTCACTTGGCACGTTGTTCTGAAGGAGGAAGGACCAGATAGATGTCGGAGTAGACAAGGCCCTCTCCGTTGCTTCAAAAGCCGATCCACCTGGATCAGGAAGAGAGTCCGGGCCGGAAAGAACAGCAATCTGCACCACAGTCTTTCCTCGACCACAGCAAGAGAGACTACAAAAAAAAAAGTACAGTTGTGTACACTTACCATAAATGTAGATGTTAGAGTGTATTCACTGTTGCAGTCATTACATTTGGGTTATCTTCCAGCAGGTAAGTCCTCGGCCAGCCTAAATATCAAAGTCTTGCATTCCTGCTTCGGATGCAGTCTCATCTTCCATGACGTCAGGGGTATAAAACATGCAGCCGACACCATTTTAATCAGTTTTTCTTGCCACAGATGTCAGATGCCCCCCATAAAGGGAAGCAATTATATATATGTTACACCTCCAACAAAAAGCAAATACACCAGAAAGCTCAAATACACCAAACAAGAAAGAAAGAGCCAAGAGAAGTCATAAGGGCTGGATGGAGGGTAACCAGGACCCTGGGCAACACCGGGGAGATGGACTTCCGTACGCCACATTTTCCTGCACCCATTGTCCGGGCTGGGATTCGGTGCTGGGCTCTTCCCTCGCTGTTACTGAGGGAATCAGTTTCTTTCCTCCTCTTAGTAATATGCTTAAATTCGGCGGGTCACCACATCCGATCTGATGTCGCGTTCTGAGCAATGTCTCGGGGGGGTGGCAGCGAGTCACAGTAATCCTCCCGTAGAGTATAAAAGGTTTCACCAAAAGAGAAATCCTATGGAGAAGAAGCAGAGGGAATAGAGTCCTCTGCATCAGAATCCTCATAGGTAGATAAGGGTAAATCCTGGTCATCAGAGGAAACAGATTTCAGAATCCTGATCAGAAGAATCATAAGCAAACTCAGTCCTAGGTCTCAGAGGGGGGAAGGTTGGCTTCCCGATTAAAGTAATAAGGGTCTTCAGCCATTAATTGTTTTTTAGGCATACAGGCCTGACCATGCGGTCTGGGCAGTTTTCTAGGCATAGATCGAGTTTTCGGCCTTGAAAAAGAAGATGGTGTCAGTTTAATATGCAAGTCAGTAGGCCTGAATATACCCTCAGAAGCCGGTGCCTGTACAGAGGCTCTGGACCCATCCAAGGTAGAGATATCCGCAGGTTCCACAGTTGAAGCATCTCGCAGCATACCGGACTCCAAATGGGTCTCAGTACAGGCCTGCGAATCTGAAGTAGCAGGTATCAGGGGCTGCAAAAGCGCCTCACTGAGTACCGGCAAACTGGCAACTAGCTTAGGAGAAGCGTCTGCGGCAGCTTTGGACCTTTGCGGTCTGCCTCTATCTTTGCGTTTTTTCGGAATGCCGGTAGTCGGGTGGCTTACCGAAGCCATATCTGGGTAATTGAACAGAGTATCTAAAAATTTAGAAGCGCAAGTATACGGACGACGAATAATTCATTGCTTAAGTAAGGCACAAAACAGACAGCGAGGTACGTCGTGGTCAGGGCCTAGGCAAGTAATACAGTATGAATGAAAATCTTTGAGGTATTTGCTTTCCACAAGAAAAACAATTATGGGCTTTTACTGACATCGGTTTACAGCAAGAAAAACTTTCCCCAACGGGGTACTCAGTTTAGTTGAAGACTTCAGTTCTGAAACTCGAAAACAAAAATTTCAGGAGTCGGCCCAACAGCACTTGCGAGCTGCTTCTGCTTCGGGCACCGCACGGCAAGAAAGACGGATGTAATGGTGTCGGCTGCATGCTTTATATACCTCTGACTACCTGACATTATGGAAGATGAGACAGCAACCAACGCAGGACCCAAAACTTTGATAATCAGACCAACTGAGGGCTAATGCAAGCAGATAACCCAAATGTGATGACTGCAACAGTGAAACACGAAGAACATCTTCCTCATATGCATTCTTGTTAAGGGAAGCATGGGAATGGAGGCTGCCATAAGGCCAAGGAGTTAAAGGAATTGTCTGTCAGAAATCTAGGATTCCAGTAAGAGGTTTTAAAGCAAGTGGAGAGGGAGTGGACCTTCTCCTATGGGAGACAAACCCGCATTAAATCTGTCCTGAACCAGCAGCCCAGAAAAATTCTGTATTGCTGAGGGAGCAAGGAGGATTTATTGAAACTGAGTGTGAAGCCCAGGTTTTGAAGACGGGATCAGGTGAACCTGAGGTGGTCTCCGAGACGGGATTCTGTCTCTGCTAGAAGAAGAATGTCATCTAGGTAGGGGTAGAGTTGTATATCTTGGGTTCTGCAGTAAGCAATGGCTGGGGCTAGGCATTTTGTGAACACACTGGGTACTGTAGACACACCAAAGGGCAAGGCTATAAACTGAAAGTGAGACCAAGGTCCAGAGAAACACAGAAATTTCTAATGGAGGGTTTTATGGGGATATGGAGGTAAGCGGGTCTGTATTAGAACATCGAAGTTTCAAAACTTTGAATGTTGTAACATCGAACCCTATTCAGTGAAAGCTGAAAATATCGAAGCAACAGAAAACCAAATTTTTTCTTAGTGAAAAATTTGGTTGTCCGTTTGTTGCTTTGGTATTTTCAGCACTGTGATGGAAAGTTACGAGTCGGGTTCAGGCAAGTGTGCGACTGAGTGCGGGTTAAGTTAGTTAAGGGTAGGGTGCAGGTTAGGAGTGTGTGGAAGTGAGGGTTAGGGCGAGTTAGGTGAGTTAGGGTTAGGTATGTGTGCGCAACTGTGTGGATGAGAGGGTTAGGGCGGGTTAGGTGAGTTAGGGTTAGAGCGCTGGTGAGGTGAGTGTGCGATAGTAACGGACCTTAGGGTTAGGGTTTGGGTTAAGGTAAGTGGATAGTTAGTGGTGTGTGTATAGTTTAGTGTACGGATAAGTGTAAGATTTTAGGTGTGTGTGTGTGTGTGTGGATTGCGGTTTGTTTGGTGTGCTGGTGTTGTGTGCATGTGTTTTGGAACAGCAAATTTTTTCCCCTAGGAAATAATTTGCTGTTCTGTACATTCTATGTTTTCAGCTTTCACTGAAAAGGGTTCGATATTAGAACATTCGAAGTTTTGAAACTTCGATGTTCTAATATAGACCCAGAGGTAAGCTTCCTTTAAATCCACAGTGGCCATGAAGGCCTGGTCTGGGATAAGAGGGACTAGGGTTGAGGGAGAAAGCATTTTGAAGGAAGGCACTTCTAGAAATAGGTTCAGGAAGGATAGATCCATTACAGGTCTCCAAGGACCATCTTTTTGGGGGACCAGAAAGAGTCTTGAGTAAAATCATTTTCCTTCCTGTCTGAGGAACACGTTCCATTGTTCCTAGTTTCTGGAGGTTTTGAAGAATTTGTGGTAGAAGGTGGATTTGTTTTTTTGGGGGAAAATGAATGGGTCTTGGGATGGGCTTTTCCCGCCAGGAAAGGAAGCATCCGTTTTGGATGATGCTCAGTACCCAGTGGTCTGAAGTTATGGTTTTCCAGATGGGTAAACAGTGGGATTGGTAGGCTGACAAAGGCAGATGGGCAAGGCAGTCACGCATTGCTGGGTGCATTTCTATCCTGAAAGGACTGCCTAGGTCTTGGATGAGAGGTGGCAGGTCTGGAGAATGTTTGCCTTTTGGTTCCCCTCGTTTGCCTGGAGGATGAAGGGGTAGCAGAGGAAGGGGTTCTCCTAACAAATTAGATTTTCGCAGTGTAGTTCCTGTAATACTTTGTAATATGGGACACAAACAGATGCATGTCTTGCAGTTCCTTGCTTTTCTACTGCAGACTTAAAAAGCTCTGCAGACTGTTTTCCAAACAAAAGGTTATGGTCCTGAGGGGGCATCCATAATCTTAGTTTTAAAGTCTTCAGGCAGAGGTTGTAGGCACAGCCAGGAGATCTGTGGAGGACAAAAGCTTAAGGTGCTGACCAAGCAGAGGCCTCTGCAGCATCATAACTGCACCTAATTGAATGTCTAGCTACCTGTGAAGCCACAGGCAATTTAGATACGTCTGCTTTGGTAGGGCAGTCAGGTGTGGCTGGCAGTAAGTTAGTTGCTTGACAGACAAGGTCCAGTGCATATTTTACCATGCATCTCTGGTAATTTACGGCAGGGAAAGCCAAGGTGGAAGAGGTGGACACTTTTTTACCAATCCTGTTCATGATTTTACTGTCTTTATAATTAAGTAAAAGAGATGCAGAAGGAATTTGTCTGGATTTCTTGTCTGGAGAGACAGCAATGACAGCAGGGTCTACCAAGGGAGGGTTTAACCAAGAAATGTTGGTCATCGGGAACCTTATAAAACCTGTCTGGTCTTTCAGGTGCAGGTGGTTGAGAGTCTGGGCTTTTAGATGCAGCGGAAAAAGCATCCAGATAAGCAGGCAAGACTGGGGGGGGGGCAATGTCTGATGGGGAGGGAGACTCCACTTGGAGTTCAAAATACCTCCTCTGGGTGTCAGTCATCCGGGTAGTCCCCCATTTAAAGTACTCTTAAGAGTTTCACCAAAAGTAATGGCCTCCGGTGGAGATGACCCTTCAACACATTGCATAAGAGGAAGAGTAGAAAAGTTCTAGTTCCTCCTCTCCTTGTGTAGTATGCAAGGGGAGAGTAATGGCAGAGGCAGGCCTTGGGCTGAGCACAGGTACAGTGGTGAGTAGAACCTGTAGGCCTAAGGAACATAAAGGCCTGCATCAGAGAGTTAGTGAAGGATTGCCAGTCAGGGGATTCCTTCAGGAGTATGAGCCAGATGTTTAGTTTTCTGTTTATGTTTAGAAGGCATAGGTTTGGGAGAAGGCCTAGCTTCAGAAGCTTAAGTCTCAGGAGTCTCCTAAGGCTGACTGACTTTCTGGTTCCCCCTGAACGTCGGTAGTAACCGAAGTCTGGGCTATCTCCATGGACATTCAGGCCGCAACTTCTGTAGCAGCTTCCTCGGTAGGAGCCGTAGTAGTCAGTTCTGTCGGACGTCCCTCAACTTTTATATAGGAAGCTGGCGGGACGTCTGATGGTGGAGAAGCAACAGAAGTAGGCCTGGAAACTTTGGCTTTTTTCCGCAGTGGTTCAGTTGGAGCGGCTGATTCGGGGTCCATTCAAAGCGCAAGCTTTTTGAGATGTTGATTCTCTAAATAGAAATTTAGTGTGGCCAGATAAGAGTACTTTAAATGGGGGACTACCCGGATGACTGACACCCAGAGGAGGTATTTTGAACTCCTTCGGTACGAAAGACTGGCAAATGGAACACGCAGTATGATAGTGTTCCTTCCCAAGACAAAAGACGCAACAGTCAATGAAGACCTCAATGGCATTTGCCCTTTTTAGCTGACATCGGCTAATACAAAATACAGCTAACTAAGCTCAAGCAAAAAGAATGTTAAGGTTTCCTCAATGGGTACATAGCTTTTTAGAGCAGGAGCGAAGAAAGCAATGTGACGTCTGCAGCTGAAAAGTTCTGATGTTTGTGCATGCAGACGTAACATTTAAGGTCCCTGGTTTATGGGCCCTAAGTGTGACATCCCATGCAACTACCGCAACCAGGCTTAAGCTTTCATATAGGAGCGGATGTCAGGTCGCTTGAAGTGGGAAATTCCACAGTAAGAATACTGCAACATATGAATAGGACTTCTACCAGTACAAGCTTTTCTTTTCTACTTTATCATAGCTTTAACACCATCTCTAGATGATCTCCCCATCTTATGGCTCAAGACTTTTACTGCCTTGAAGACTTAAGTGGAATTTGCCAGCTGCAAAACTCTTCTGCCAAATTATAAATCGCCACAAGCATTATTGAAAGTTTTGACTCAACCATCTATTACCATGCTAATTTACACTGAAACAGATTTGTACCTCTTCACATTCAGCCAGAAAGATCAGTAAATATCACTTTCACATCAAATAGTGAGTAATGCTTTATCATTTTCATCTTTTAGAAAACCCTTTACAGAGAGGCAGCGGTGGTGCAGCGGTTAGCGTTGTCACCTCACAGCAAGAGGTTTTCCCGTTCGATTCTGGTCTGGAGCGCCTTCTGTGTGTAGTCTCCATGTCCTCCCCACAGTTGAGTGACGTTTAAAAACATGTAGGTAGGTGCATGCGTGATTGGGTGTGCCGCCTTTGAAGGTTGGGCGTCGGGCTGGCAACTCGGCACCATAAAAATCCACTGCCAACCATTAGCAGACCGGAGTTCCGCTGTGGCGACCCCTAACCAGGAAAAGCCAAAAGACATTACTAGCAAATCCTTTTGAGCCTACCTTAAAGATTCTGCCACAAATTATGCCCATAAAGAATTATCTATGTAATATTAACTTAAATATACCTTTTCTTAAAGCTAATTTTAGAACCATGCAGAAATTTCTACTCGTTTGTTCATAGGAGATTTCTTCCCACCCCACTCCCCCTTAACACGGAATCGCCAATAATAAAGATTTTCTCTTATTAACAGGATCCTAAGTTCTCCTTGTTGTCCATTTGGGCTTTCTTCCTGCACACCATACAGAGCCAAAAGCAGGTGCCCTGGTAGAAGCCTCTGCAGCATCACAGCTGCATTTGATGGAGTGGAGGGCTACTTGTGAGAAGGATCCAAGCAAGGATGCAGCCAAGGTTTTATTCTCTAAGTCAGGCAAATCAGAAATGACCTGAGAGTTGAGAGAAGCTCTAGAGCAAATCTGGTCAATAATGGCTCTAAATGTCAAGGTGGCTGAAGTGTAGACTTTCTTGCCCAGCCTTTTCAGGATTCTGCGGTCCTTATCTGAAGAAAGGAGAAGCTTAAGGCAGTACTTGCATGCCTTGCCTGAAGCCATTGAAATAACCAATGGGTCTGCTGAGGGACATTTAAATGGGAAAGTACAGTTGTGTACCTACCATAAATGTAGATGTGTACCTACCATAAATGTAGATGTTAGAGAGTATTCACTGTTGCAGTCATTACTCTTGGGTTATCCTGCTGGCAGGCTACCCTCAGTCGGCCAGAATACCAAAGTCTGGCCCCAGCGTCGGTTGCCGTCTCCTCTTCCCTGACATCAGTGTGCCACGGGTATAAAAGATGCAGCCGCCATTTTCTTCAGTTTTTCTTGCCCCAGATGTCAGGTGCCCCCAAATTGGTAGGCTAAAAAATATGCCAATAAAAATGCATGCACAAAAATAACATTTCCTTCATCTACAAGCAAATACACCAAATAGGCTGTATAGGATAGAGAAGTGCAGATAAGTCCCAGCAAAGAAAAGGGGGATGGTGGGTAACCTGGACTGCAACAGTGAATACACTCGAACATCTACATTTATGGTAGGTACACAACTACTATGTTCATCGTGTTTCACTGTTGCAGTCACTACTCTTGGGTTGAATCCCAGAGCTGAGGAAGGGTGGCTGGGCTAAATAGGATTAGGAGAGGCTATGAGGCCCTACAGAACTGAAGTAGCAAAGCCTGCTCTGGACTTAGAGTAAAGAGGTAAGTGGTAGTGCTTTGTGAAGGTGTGCACTGAACCCCAAGTTGCAGGCTCTAGGATATCTTTGGTTGGAACTCCTCTGAGGAAGGCTGCTGAAGTGGCTGCTGCTCTGGTGGAATGAGGCCTACTGCCCTTAGGCACTGATTTGCCAAGTTGAAAATAGCAGAAACGGATGCAATGGTCTAATCATTTAGAAATAGTCTGTTTTGAGATAGCCTTTCTTTGTGATCCTGCAGCATATCATACTAAAAGTTGCACAGTCTTTCTGAAAGCTTTACTTCTGTCCAAGTAGAAGCGTAACTGCCTGTGTATGTCCAAAGAATGCAGAATTTTCTCACCCTTGTTCTGTGGATTAGGATAAAAGGTTGGCAAGTGAATGGTTTTGTTAAGGGCCACACTGGACACCACCTTAAGCATAAATGTAGGGTTTGTCCTCAGAGAAACCCTGTCTGAATGAAAAATGATGAAAGGTTCCACAACCATGAGTGCTTGTAACTCAGAGACTCGCTTTGCAGAAGTTATTGCTAGTTTTCCAGGATAAGAATTTTATATCTGCTGTTGATGAAAGGAGGCAGTGTGAGTTTTTCCAAAACATAACTGAGGTCCCAGGCCGGAACTGGTGCTCTCCTTGGAGGCCTAATGTTTTTGGGCCCCTCTGAGGTACTGCCTTATTAAAGTATGAGAAAAGATAGGTGGTTCCGTATTGTAATGGGCTGAAATGGCAGAGGCATGAATCTTAATTGATGAGAAAGAAAGGCCTTTGTTCAGCATCTCAGTTAGGTATTGCAAAATCTGAGGGATATTTGGTACACACGTGTCAATGCCTTGTTCCTGGTTCCAAGCACAGAATCTCTTCCATTTTTCTGCATAAGATTTTCTGATGCTGGGCCTCCTGGCCTTCAAGATAACATCCCTAACAGCTTTTGAAACAGGAGTGTTCTGAATGGCTACATTATCTGCCATGCTGCCAGATTTAAGGTCCTCAGTTGGCTGTGCAGGATCTGATTGTTTTGTTGGGTCAGCAAGTGAGAAGTTTGAGGCAATATCCATGCTGGACCTTGAGAAAAGCTCTTTAGGATAGGGTACCAGTGCTGGCGTGGCCAGTCTGGTGCAATCAGTATAATTTTTGGCTTCTCTTGTCTGACCTTTAGGAGTATCCTGGCAAGGAGTGGCAGTGGGGGAAAAGCATATACAGTTAGATTTTTCCAGCAGAAGGATAGGGCGTCCACTTTCCATGCTTGCTTGTGATAAATCTTTGTGCAAAATTCTCTGCAATTGGCAGCTGTGAGAGGAGGCAAATAGATCTATGTCTGGGCATCCCCATTTCCTTATTATCATGCTGAAGACTTGTGGATCCAGTTTCCATTCGTGGGGATCCAGGAAGTTTCTGCTTAGTTCGTCTGCCAGAGTATTTGTTTTTCCTGGCAGGAATTGTGCTTGCAGGAGAATTTGAAAAGCCAATGCTGTGTCCCATAAGGTCATTGCTCATCTGCTGAGGGGGTAGGAATGTGCACCTCCCTGCTTGGTTATGTACCACATGACCGTAGTGTTGTCTGTATTTATCAGTAATTGTCCTGGATGAAGCAGGGCTTTGAAAGCTATCAGGGCATTTTGAGCAGCTAGCATCTCTTTGTGATTGATTTGAAGATGCATCTGGTTTGCAGGCCATGTGGCCTGAATACATTTTCCTGGCATATGGGCCCCCCAGGCATAATCTGATGCATCTGTTGTCACAGTGTCTGTCTGGCTGTGGGTAAACTGAATGGCAGACCCTTGTTGTGGTGACAGGCTTCTGCCCACCGTCCAAACTCCTGCTGCAGGCAGGGAATGAGTGCAATTACTGTCTCCAGACTGTGGCAATGCTGAGTCCAAACACTTTTTAGGTACCATTGTAGTTTCCTCATATGCAGTCTGGCATATGGAATTAGTAGAATGCAAGATGCCATGAAACCCAAGGCCCGAAGGACTTTCCTTGCAGATAAGTGGGTTTTTGTTGCCAATTTCTTGAAGTAAGTAGTCAGATGCTTTTGTTTGTCTGGAGTAAGATAAGCCATCTGGGCAGTTGTATTTAAGCTTGCATCCAGGAATATTATCTCGAGAGGGCACTAGTTTTGATTTCTTTTCGTTTACTGTGTACCCTAGGCCAATTAGTAATCTTTTTACAAACGCCAGATGCTTCAGAAGAATGTCTTTGTTCTCTACTTGAATTAGACAGCTGTCCAAATAGGGACGTATTTGAATTCCTTTTTGTCTGCAAAACGCAATTACTGGTGCCAGGCATTCAGGGTGCAGTAGATAAGCCAAAGAGCAGTGCAGAGAACTGGTAATGCATTGAGCCAGCTATGACACGGAGGTATCTTCTGCAAGATTGTCTGATTGAGACATGTTGAGACATGCAGGTATGCCTCTTTTAGGTCCAAAGTTACAAGCCAAGCCTTCTTGCCCAGCATGTGCAGTAGTTGCTGTAGAGTCAACATCTTGAATTTTGGAACTTCCAGAAACTTATTTAAAATTGACAGGTCCAGTATTGGTCTCCAGGTTTTGTCCTTTCTGGGTACTAGACAAAGTCTGGAGTAAAATCTTTGCCCCTGCTCTTGTGGTACTTGCTGAATGGCCCTCATGTCCATGAGGGCTGTAATTTGTTTTTGTGCCTCTGCCCATTGATTGTGTGGCAGGTCTGGCATACTTTTTGACCTTGGTAGGGTGTGAAAATGGAACCTGTAGCCTTGGAACACTATGTTCAGGACCCATTTGTCTTGGGTAACCATTTGCCAATTTGATGAAAAATGTGCTAGTTTTCCCCCTAAGGGGGCTGACAAAAGAAAAGTGCTTGGATCTGGTTGAGGTAAGTCATTGGGACTGTTTCCTGTAAGGTTGTGATTTGTCTTCTCCGCTTTTGGAGGTAGGAGCACCCCATTGTTTAGGCCTGTATGAGCCTTGGGGCTGAGATCTGCCTCTGGGACACCTGTATCTGACTCTCTGTGGTCTGACACTGGAAAGGGCCAATTTTTAGAAGGCCAGTTCCTGCTAAACCTGGGTGGCTGCATCTTTAAGAAATCCTTCACTGTCTGCATGGATTTTGCTTTATCCTCCATTTTTTTCAACACCTCTTCTGCTTTAGTACCAAACACAGTATCATGCTGTAATGCTGCATCTAATAATTTTGCTTTAACATGATCTGGCAAGATTATGTTCCTTTAACCAAGCATGCCTTCTAATAACAGAACCTGTAACAGCGGCCCTACAAGAGGCCTCCAGTGAATCATAACCACATTGCAAAGTACGCATTCCCACTTGTTCAGCTGCATGCAATAAATCCTGCAATTCCTTGTTCTCTGAAACCTTCAGTATTTGTCAACAATTTCTGTTTAAGCAGTGACATTAAATATTGCTGATATTTAAGCATATGAAACTGACCATTTAAAGCCCTTACAGCCAGGGTAGCAGAAGTGTAGACTGTTTTCCCCCATCTGTCTAGAGCCCTAGAATCCCTATCAGAGGGGACAGGGTTTTTTGTAGTGGAAGCTTTAACCCCTTTGGGACCCCGAGATACAGTTTCTGGGTCAGCAGTGGGGTTTTTATATAGGAATTTATGAGAATCCGGGACCCTGTAGTACCTGTCTGGCTTAGCAGGTGCAGGGAGTAAAGAGTCAAGGGACAGGCCGGACTCTGAAACTACATCTACAATGTCCAGGACAGCTGGAATAGCAGGGGGTCTGTGCTGAGGAAGTAGCACAAAGTCTCTGAGCCTTTCCTTAGATTCAGAATAATCTTGGCTCTCCCACTGGAAATGCTCCCTCATGGTATGCAGGGTTTCCCCAAAAGAAGAATCCTCAGGAGGAGAGGCTGAAGGAATTGATTCTTCAGCATCAGAATCCTCATAGGGAAGCATGGAGTAATCCTGTTCAGAAGAGGAATCAGAAGAAATAGAAACCTGATCAGAAGAACAGTACAGTTTTGTACCTACCATAAATGTAGATGTGTATACACCCTGCTGCAGTCATCACACTTGGGTTATCCTGTCGTCAGGCGGTCCCGCAGTCGGCTGGAATTCCAAAGTCTTGGTCCAGTGTCGGTTGCTGTCACTTCTTCCCTGACGTCAGTGCGCCAGGGGTATATATAATGCAAACGATGCCATTTTCTTCAGTTTTTCTTGCCCCAGGTGTCAGGTGCCCCCAAATAGGTGGTCCGTAATTAGTACCAAATTGAGTAAACTTGCACAAACACAAAATCCCTTCAGCTATAAGCAAATACATCAGAAAGGTATAGAAGAGATTTAAGCCAGTAGGTCAGAGGGGATGGAGGGAGAGTAACCTGGACTGCAGCAGGGTGTACACTCGAACATCTACATTTATGGTAGGTACAAAACTGTACTATGTTCATCGTGTTACCCTGCTGCAGTCATCACACTTGGGTTGAATCCCAAAGCTAAGGATTGGTGGAGGTATCATAGAGGGTTCGAGGAGGCTAGAAGGCCCTGTAGAACTGCAGTGTCAAAGCTCGCAATGGTCTGAGTAAAGTGTAAGCGATAGTGTTTGGTAAAGGTGTGTACTGAACTCAAGTTGCAGCTTCCAAAATCTCCTTGGTTGGAACCCCCTGAGAAAGGCTGTAGAAGTAGCTGTTGCCCTGGTAGAGTGGGGCCTAATGGTAGCAGGAACTGGTTTTCCATGATGGGTGTAGCAAAAATGTATGCAATGACCTATCCATTTGGAAATGGTTTGCTTTGATATAGCCTTCCCTTTAGAAGCTGTAGCACAGGATACAAAGAGCTGGTCAGATTTTCTGAAAGCCTTAGATTTGTCCAAGTAGTAACAAAGTTACCTGTGAATGTCCAAGGAATGCAGGAGTCTCTCACCTTTGTTCTGTGGATTTGGGAAGAAGATGGGTAAGTGGATGGTTTGATTTAAAGCCACACTGAAAACCACCTTAGGCATAAAGGAAGGATTAGTTCTTAGAGAAACCCTGTCGATGAAAAATGAGGAAAGGTTCCACTGCCATTAGTACCTGTAGCTCTGAGACTCTTCTAGCTGAAGTTCTTGCTAGCAGCAGGGCAGTCTTCCATGATAGGAACTGAAGATCTGCAGAGAAAGCTGGTTCAAAGGGAGGTAGCGTTAGTTTTTCCAGAACAAAATTGAGGTCCCATGTTGGTGTAGGTGCTCTCCTGGGTGGTCTGTTTTTTGCCCCTCTGAGGAGCTGCCTTAGAAGTGGATGCGAAAATAAGGGTGGATCTGTGTTGTAGTGGGCCGAAATAGTTGAAGCATGGATTTTAATGGAGGAGAAAGAAAGTCCTTTGTGCAACATCTCAGTTAAATACTGTAGAATGTGAGGCATGTGAGACTGAATTGCGTCTTGGCCTTTAAATTGGTTCCAGGCACAAAACCTTTTCCATTTGTCCTAATAAGCCTTCCTGGTGCTTGGCCTCCTAGCTTCCAGAATAACATCCATAACTGCTTGGGAAAGAGGAGCTGGCTGGATGCTTAGTTGATTTGCCATGCAGCCAGATTTAAGGTTTTGAGCTGGCTGTGAAGAATCTGATTGTTTTGTTGTGTGAGTAAATGGGAAATTTGTGGTAATATCCATGGTGGGCCGTGGGCCATATTCCTCAAGAGCGGGTACCAGTGCTGGTGTGGCCAGTCTGGGGCTATGAGAATCAGTCGAAGTCTCTCCTTTTTGACTTTAAGAAGTACCTTTGTGAGGAGAGGCAATGGAGGGAAGGCATATACTGTCAGGTTTTTCAACTGAAAGAGTGCGTCCACTTTCCACGCTTGATGGTGAAGTGCCCTTGTACAAAATTTTGTCAGTTGATAGTTTTGAGGGCTGGCAAACAGGTCTATGTCTGGAAGGCCCCATTTTTGAGTTATCATTGTAAATACTTGTGGATCTAGTTGCAACTCGTGGGGATCCATGATGTTTCTGCTGAGGTCGTCTGATAATGTATTCTTCTGTCCTGGCAGGAATTGAGCTTGTAACTGAACTTGGCAAGCCAGAGCTGTGTTCCATAAGGTCATTGCTTGCCTGCACAGAGGGTAGGAGTGAGTACCCCCTTGTTTGTTTATGTACCACATTACTGTGATGTTGTCCGTCTTTATTGTCAGTTGTCCTGGATGTAACAGCTCCTTGAAGGCAGTCAAAGCTTTCTGTACAGCTAGCATCTCTTTTTGAATGACGTGCAGATTCCTTTGATCTGCAGTCCATAGGCTTTGAACGCACTGTCCTGCCATGTGTGCCCCCCAGGCGTAATCTGATGCATCTGTTGTGATAGTTTGCCTGGCTGGGGGCAAGGTGAAAGGCTGACCCTTGTTGAGGTGACATGCCTGTGACTCCCATAGAAACTCCTGTTGTAGGCAGGGAATAAGAGATATCATTGTGTCCAAGCTGTGGCTGTGTTGAGACCATACGCTTTTTAGGTACCACTGTAATTTTCTCATATGCAGTTTTGCAAATGGTATTAGTAGCATGCAAGATGCCACGAAGCCCAAGGCCTGCAGAATTTTTCTTGCAGTTAATTGGGCCTTTGTTGCCATTGTTTTGAAATATTGAGTCAGTTGTAGTTTGTCTGGCGTCAGATAAGCCATCTGGGCCGTTTTATTCAAGCTGGCACCCAGGAATGTAATTTTGTGAGGGTACTAGTTTTGACTTCTTTTCGTTTACTGTGTACCCCAGGCAATTTAGTAGATGCTTCACAAAAGCCAGATGATGTAATAGAATGTCCTTGCTTTCTGCTTGGATGAGGCAGTCATCCAGGTATGGGTATATTTCAATTCCTCTGTCTGCAGTATGCAATTACTGGTGCCAGGCATTTTGTGAAGACTCTGGGCGCAGTAGATAAGCCAAAGGGCAGTGCAGAGAATTGGTAATGGGTTGAACCTGCAATGAAACGGAGGTATCTTCTGCAACATTGTCTGATGGGGACATGCAAGTATGCCTCCTTGAGGTGCAACGTTACTAGCCATGCTTCCTTGCCCAACATGGGAAGAAGCTGCTGTAGTGTTAGCATCTTGAATTTGGGTACTTGCAAGTAGGTGTTTAGAAATGAAAAGGTCCAGAATTGGTCTCCAGGCATTGTCCTTTCTGGGCACTAGAAAAAGTCTTGAGTAAAATCCTTGACCTTCCTCTCGAGTAGTTACCAGCTGAATGACTCTCATGTCCATGAGAGCTGTAATTTGTTTTTGTGCCTCTGCCCATTGATTTTGTGGCAGGTTTGGCATTCATCTTTTCATTGGCAAGGTGTGAAAATGGAATCTGTATCCTCGTAAAATTATGTCTAGGACCCATTTGTCCTTTGTGACAATGTGCCAGTTGTCTGAAAAAAGTGCGAGTTTTCCTCCCAAGGGGGCTGCCAAGAGAGTGTTGCTTGGCCAGATGAGGTGCAAGTCATTGATTTTGCCTTCTGGTAGATTGGGCAATGTCTTCTCCTCCCTTCTGTGTTGTAGTGCCCCATTGGCGAGGTTTGTACTGGGCTTGTGGTTGTCCTCTGCCCATTGGGCGTCTGTATTTACCCCTCTGTGGTCTGTCTGTAGCTGGAAAGGACCAATTTTTGGTTGGCCAGTTTCTGCTGAAGCGAGGGGGCTGTACCTGTAGAAAATCTTTGACTGTCTGCATAGATTTTGCCTTATCCTCCATTTTCTTTAAGACTACTTCTGCTTTAACTCCAAAAAGAATATCCTGCTGTAAGGGAGCATCTAGAAGTTTTGCTTTAACATGATCAGGTAGAGTTTGTTCCTTTAACCAAGCATGCCTACGTATAACAGACCCAGTGACAGCTGCTCTGCAGGATGCCTCCAAAGAATCAAACCCACATTGTAAGGTATGTTTGCCCACCTGTTCAGTGGCATGCAACAGATACTGCATTTCTTTCAATTCAGATTGTTGAGGGAGAGTGGTCATTTTTTGCTTTAACTGAGAGATTAGAAATTGCTGATACTTAAGCATGTGAAACTGGCAATTTAGTGCCCTCATAGCTAGAGTGGCTGAGGTGCAAACCTTTCCCCCCCCCCACCTGTCTAGTGCTCTGGAATCCCTCTCAGAAGGTACAGGATTTTTAGCCACAGAAGCCTTAGCCCCCTTGGGACCCTGGGAGATTGTCTCTGGGTCAGCAACAGGGCTTTTGTAAAGAAATTTGTGGGAATCAGGCACTCTATATCTGTCAGGCTTAGCCGGAGCAGGAGGAAGAGAATCAGGGTTAAAACTTGATTCTAAGTAATCATCATCCACAATGTCTAAACCTGGTGGGATGGCAAGTGGTCTGTGTTGGGGGAGTAAAAGAAACTCTAAGCCTTTTCTTCGAGTCAGAGTAGTCCTGACCTTCCCAGTGAAAATGTTCCCTCATAGTGTGCAAAGTTTCCCCAAAGGAGTAGTCTTCAGGAGGAGAAGCTGAAGGAATGGAATCCTCAGCATCAGAATCTTCATAAGGGGAGAAGGAGTAATCTTGGTCCTCAGAGGAGTCTGAAGAAATGGACACTTGTTCAGAGGATGCATAATCTTCCTCTTGTCTACGCCTTTTGTCAGGAGGGGGCTGGGAACCCCTGATTAAAGTGATCAAATCTTCAGCAATTTTGAGCATCTGTTTCTTAGGCATGGGGTCTTGAACAGGGGACTGAAATGCATTCTTTATAGATTTAATAGGAGTCTTCGTCTTAGAAAACGATTTAATGGTGAGCGTCGATCTGAAAACGCCTTCAGAAACCGATGGCGTTTCTGCAGCTCCGACATCTTTTTCAGCAATGTCGTCGGTAGGGCCTGATCTAAATGGCTGCGTAGGCCTGGTACATTCAGTCAAAAATTCTGAAGCAGTCTCGGGTTCCAGATCTGCGGTAGTCAGGGGCTGCGTCGGAGCCTCACTGAGGACCGGAGAACGGGAGACCGGGCCAGTCGAGGCCTCAGAATCTGGCTTAGGCCTGGGCTGTCTGCCCTTATCCTTGCGTTTTTTGTGCACGCCGGTAGTCGGTTGCTCCGACGGCATGGTGTAGTTAAATTTCCTACCGAAGTAGTGTCGTGCGAAATCAAAGCGTCTTTTAATAGCACGCTTATTAAACCTAGCACAGAAACGACAACTATTGACGTTGTGGTCTGGGCCTAGGCAAGGTATGCAATAAGAATGAAAATCCTTATGAGGTATTTGCTTCCCACAAGAAATACAATTATTAACTTTTTCTGACATCGGTCTGAGGCAAGAAAAGTTTCCCCAATGGGGTACTTAACTTTATAGAAGACTTCGGTCTGAAATTCAAATTCGAAAATCTCAGTAGTCGGCCGACTGGCACTTGTGAACTGCTTCTGCTTCGGGCACCGCATAGCAAGAAAGACTGAAGAAAATGGTGTCGGTTGCTGTTACTTCTTCCCTGACGTCAGTGCGCCAGGGGTATATATAATGCAACCGACCGGACTAAGACTTTGGAATTCCAGACGACTGTGGGACCGCCTGACGACAGGATAACCCAAGTGTGATGACTGCAGCAGGGTAACACGATGAAAGTACAGTTTTGTACCTACCACAAATGTAGATGTTAGAGTGCTAATACAGCTGCAGTCATAACAGACGTCAGTGTGGCAGGGGTATAAAAACCAGCCAACGCCATTTTCTTCAGTTTTTCTTGCCCCAGATGTCAGGTGCCCCCAGAAGGAAGGCAATACATAAATATGTGTAATAATGCAGTGCAATATAATCAAAATACAGTAGTTGCAAGCAAATACATCATAAATGAATACCCCAATCAGGTTGTATGAGGATGTGTTAGCCTATAGGCTTGTCCCAAGAGGGGAAGGAGGGAGGGAAACGTGGACTGCAGCTGTATTAGCACTCAAACATCTACATTTATGGTAGGTACAAAACTGTACTATGTTCATCGTGCATACAGCTGCAGTCATAACAGATGGGTAAAATCCCGAAGCTAAGAAAGGGGTGGAAGGCACTAGATGGAACTAGGAGGAGCCAAAATGCCCTGCAAGACTGCAGTGGCAAAGCCTGCTCTAGATTTGGAGTATAATGGTAGGTTGTAGTGCTTGGAGAAGGTATGCACAAAACTCCAAGTGGCTGCTTCCAAAATATCCTTGGTAGGAACTCCTCTGAGAAAGGCTGCAGAGGTGGCTGTGGCCCTGGTGAAATGAGTTCTAATGTCTGTAGGTACAGTTTTGCCATGAAAGGAATAGCAAAAGCGTATGCAGTGGGCTATCCATTTTGAGACTGTCTGTTTGGAAATTGGCTTACCTTGAGCTCCTACCGCATAGGCCACAAAGAGCTGTTCTGATTTTCTGAAAGGCTTTGTTCTGTCCAAATAATATTGCAGTTGTCTGTGGATGTCCAAGGAATGTAGTAATCTCTCCCCTTTGTTTTGAGGATTAGGATAAAAGGTAGGTAAATGAATGGCCTGATTTAAAGCTACCTTGGATACCACTTTAGGCATAAAGGACGGGTTGGTTCGTAAGGAAACTCTGTCCTGATGGAAGATGATAAAAGGCTGGACAGCCATGAGAGCCTGTAGTTCTGAAACTCTACGAGCTGAGGTGATAGCCAGAAGGAAGGCTGTTTTCCAGGACAAATATTGCAAATCTGATGAGGCAGCTGGCTCAAAGGGAGGCAAGGTCAGTTTTTCTAGAATTAAATTAAGATCCCAAGCAGGTATTGGTTGTTTCCTTGGAGGTCTTAAATTCTTAGCCCCTCTAAGGAACTGTCTTAAGAGAGGGTGAGAGAATAAAGGTGTATCAGTGTTGTATTCTGCAGAAATGGCTGAGGCATGGATTTTGATGGAGGAGAAAGTCCACTGCTTAGCAGTTCAGCCAAATATTGTAGTATTTGAGGTAAATCCAGTTTTCCAGGATCCTGGCCCTTTTTCTCATTCCAGACACAAAAACGTTTCCATTTTGCAGAATAAGCTTTTCTAGTTGATGGCCTTCTGGCCCCCAAAATGACATCCTGCACATCCTTGGAGAGTAGGGCCTGTTGTGATGCTAAGGAATCTTCCATGCGGCTAGATTGAGATTTTTTAGCTGGCTGTGAAGAGTTTTGAAGCTGTGCTGAGTCAGAAGAGGCATTAGAGGCAGGGTCCATGGTGGGGAATGCATCCGGCTCCTCAGGAGTGGGTACCAGTGTTGCCTTGGCCAGTCCGGAGCAATGAGAATCATCTTTGGTCTGTCTGCTCTGGTCTTCAATAGAAATTTGGGCAGCAGAGGAAGAGGTGGGAAGGCAGAAACTGTCAAAGTCCAAATGAGAGAGAAAGCGTCCACTCTCCAGGCCTTTGGATGGAAGATCCTTGAGCAGAATTTTGTCAATTGACGATTTTTGTGGGAGGCAAAGAGATTTATGTCTGGCCTTCCCCATTCTTGGATTATTACTGTAAAAACTTTTGGATGCAATTTCCATTCGTGTGGATCTGTCATATTCCTGCTTAGGTTGTCTGCCAGCGTGTTTTCCTTGCCTGGCAAGTGCTGTACTTGTAGTTCCATTTGTAAGTCCATGGCCATGTTCCAAAGTGACATGGCCAGTCTGCATAGGGGGTAAGAATGTGTTCCTCCCTGTTTATGTACCACATAACTGTGGTGTTGTCCGTTCTTATCAATAGTTGACCTGGTTGTAGAAGGTCCTTGAAAGCTATAATAGCATTTATTACTGCTAGCATTTCTTTTTGATTGATGTGCAGGTGCTTTTCTTTTTGGGACCATTTGCCCTGAATGCACCGATCTGTCATGTGCGCCCCCCAGGCGTAGTCCGAGGCATCTGTTGTGATGACTTGATTTGCTTGAGGCTTGCTGAATGGAAGACCTGTGTTTGTTTGGCATGCTTGAGCCCACCACAGAAATTCCTTTTGCAGACATGGAATTAGTGGTATTACTGTTTCCAAACTGTGGCTGTGTTGAGACCATATGTTTTTCAGGTACCATTGTAGTTTCCTCATATGCAGCCTTGCACATGGGATTAGTAAGATGCAAGATGCCATGAATCCCAGAGCCTGCAGGATTTTCCTTGCAGTCAGCCTAGTGTAATTTGCTAGTGTTCTGAAGTATTGAGTTAGTTGCCCCTGCTTCTCTGGCGTGAGGTAGGCCATCTGGGTGTTTGTGTCCAAATTGGCACCCAGGAAAATTATCTTCCGAGAGGGTATCAGCCTTGATTTCTTTTTGTTGACTGTGTATCCCAGAGAGTTCAATAACATTATTACATAAGCCAGATGTTTCAGCAGAATGTGCTTGCTGTCCGCTTGAATCAGGCAGTCCAAATAGGGGTATATTTGTATCCCTTGAAGTCTGCAGTAGGCAATTACTAATGCCAGGCATTTCGTGAATACTCTGGGCGCGGTAGATGAGCCAAAGGGCAATGCAGAGAATTGATAATGGGTTGAACCTGCAAGAAATCTGTGGTACCTTCTGCAATTTTGTCTGATTGGGACATGCAGGTATGCCTCCTAGAGGTCCAATGTTACCAGCCAAGACCAAGAAAAGAAGGTTGGTAAAACTTTTACCTTTGTTTTGGTGAATAAAGCAGTGTTTTTACAACTTCTGGTACTAAGTACACTGGATCGGATTATTACCGACAGTTACCTGAATTTTTGTACCTGCATGTGCCTAGCCTTTGGAGCTGACTTACCAACATTCTTTTCTTAGTTTTCTTTGTGGTTTCTTTTGGTTACCAGCCAAGACTCCTTGCCAAGCATGGGAAGAAGATGCTGTAGAGTGAGCATCTTGAATTTTGGTACGAGTAGAAATGTGTTTAGGATGGATAGGTCCAAAATAGGTCTCCAATCTTTTCCCTTTCTTGGCACCAGAAATAGCCGGGAATAAAAACCTTGACCTTGTTCGAGCGTAGGTACCTCTTGAATAGCTTTCATGTTTATGAGCACTGTAATTTGCCTTTGTGCCTCTGCCCTTTGATTGTGTGGCAGGTTTGGCAAGCCTCTCATTTTTGGAATGGTGTGAAAATGGAAACTGTAGCCTCTGTTTATAATGTCCAGGATCCATTTTTCCTTTGTGACAATATGCCAATTTTTTAAAAATAATGCCAGCTTTCCAAGTGGGCTGCCATTTGAGACCTGGTTGGCATGCAAAGGGGAAAGTCATTTGGTTTGCTTTCTGAAAATTGCGAGTTGTCCTCACCACCTCTGTGTAGGAGCTTGCCACTGTCTGCCTCTAAACAATCCTTGGGATTGTCCTCTGCCCCTCGGGCTCCTGTATCTGCCTCTTTGGGGTCTGTCTGTGGCAGGAAAGGACCAGTTTTTGGAAGGCCAATTTCTACTAAAACGTGGGGGTTGAACCTGTAGAAATTCTTTCACAGTTTGCATTGATTTAGCCTTTTCCTCCATTTTCCTTAATACCTCTTCAGCATTAGTTCCACATAGTACATCCTTCTGAAGAGGGGCGTCTAGTAATTTAGCTTTGACATGATCAGGCAAGGCTTGTTCCTTGAGCCAGGCATGGCTACGTATGACTGATCCTGTAACAGCAGCTCTACATGAGGCCTCTAGAGCATCAAAACCACATTGTAAGGTATGCTTACCCACTTGGTTCTGCACTATGCATCAAATCCTGCAACTCCTTCAAGTCTGGTTGTTCAGGTTGTAACATTTTACTTTTCAGTTGTGATAACAAAAACTGTTGGTATTTTAGCATATGAAACTGACAGTTTAAGGCCCTCATGGATAATGTAGCAGAGGTATATACCTTTTTTCCCCACCTTTCTAAGGATCTGGAATCTCTCTCGGAAGGCAATGGATTTTTAGCAATGGAGGCCTTAACTCCGTTGGGGCCCTGTGAGATGGTTGCTGGGTCAGCAGCATGGCTTTTGTATAGAAATTGGTGTGAGTCAGGAACCCTGTAGTACCTGTCAGGCTTAACTGGAGCTGGAGGTAGAGAGTCCGGGTTAAGGCAGGCCTCTGAGTAAACATCATCTAGGATGTCCAAGACAGGAGGTAAAGCCAGAGGCCTGTGCTGAGGTAGCAAGAGAAATTCCCTGAGCCTTTTCTTGGAATCTGAATAATCTTGGCCTTCCCAGTGGAAGTGTTCCCTTAAGGTATGCAAAGTTTCCCCAAATGAGTAATCCTCAGGGGGGGGGTACAGAAGGGATGGACTCCTCCGCATCAGAGTCTTCAAAGGGGGAGTAAGAATGTTCCTGTTCAGAGTGCTCTGAAATAATGGAGCCCTGATCAGGGCAGGGTGAATCTTCCTCCACTCTGGGCCTTTTGTCTGGTGGGGGCTGAGAACCTGTGATAAGAGTAATTAAATCCTCAGCCAATTTAAGTATCTGTTTCTTAGGCATGGGGTCTGGAGATGGGCCCTGTGTAGCTGGTCTCTTAAAGTGCATGGTTGCTTTAGACTTTGTGAAAGCTTTGATGGAGAAAGAAGAGGAAGGTCTGAAGACACCTTGAGTGGATGTGGACCTGTCCACATTCTGAGTTTCAACGCCAAGAGTGGCTTCGGTATCTGTAGTCGGGGTGTGGGCCAAGGAGCCTGCGACCTCGGGCACAGGAGACACTGTCAAAGAAGGGTCATCGGTAGTCAGGGGATGCGTAGGCGCTTCTCTGAGAACCGGACCACGTGTAGTCGGCTTTGGCGTGGTGTCGGTAGAGGCCGCGGACCTCGTGTGTCGGTCCTTGTCTTTGCGTTTTTTAGACAAAACCGGAGTCGGAGTATCCGACGACATGGTATAGTTAAATGCTTTCCCAAAATAATGCTGGGCGAACTCTGCCCGACGCTTAATAGTGCGTTTGTTGAATGTAGCACAAAAGCGACAGACCGAAACATTGTGGTCTGGGCCTAAACAAGGTATACAGAGGGAATGGAAATCCTTATGTGGTATTTGCTTCCCACAAGAAATACAATTATTAACTTTGTCTGACATCGGTCTGAGGCAAGAAAAGTTTCCCCAACGGGGTACTTAGCTTTTAAGAAGACTTGATTTCCAATTTTTCGTAATCTCAGGAGCTGGCCGACCGGCACTTGCGAACTGCTTCTGCTTCGGGTACCGCGCGGCAAGAAAGACTGAAGAAAATGGCGTCGGCTGGTTCTTTTATACCCCTGTCACACTGACGTCAGGGAAGAAGCGACGACAACCGACGCCGGACCTAGACTTTGGAATTCGGCCGACCGAGGACCCGCCTGACGGCAGGAGAACCCATCTGTTATGACTGCAGCTGTATGCACGATGATCATCATCATACTCTGTCTCTTGCCTAAGCCTCTTATCAGTAGGGGGATAGGAGCCCCTGATCAAACTAATTAGGTCATCGGCCATTTTGAGCATCTGTTTTTTAGGCATGGAAGTCTGAGAAGGAGAATGCTGTACTTGTTTCTTTGTCTTTAGAGCTGCTTTAGTCTTTGAAGCTGAATATGGCTTAATATATAGTTGTGTAGGTCTGAAGACACCCTCAGAAGCCGATGCTTGCTCAGCGGCTCCGGACCCATCTGAGGGAATGATTTCAGAGTGTCCAATACCAAGAAGTTATGTACTCACCGTAACGTTCGATGTATGTAGTCCATCTAGGCTCACATTCTTACCCGTGGGTCTGGAGCCGAATATCGGCTCCGACTTGGCCGATTTTACTAGCTCGAAGTCTTTCATTGGCTGGGCTAAGCAGGTATCCCATAGTGCACTGCTCCATATCCCCAGATCTAGTTTGCTGCGAAACTCATTTGTACTCCATGCACACATCATATCCAGGTAAAAATTAAGCTAAGCAAGGGAACTCTGCAGACGACAACCTAACCTCCAAATCCTCCAGGAAGGGGGAAGGTGGGAGGGTAAGTAAGAATGTGAAGTGAGATGGACTACATACATCGAACGTTATGGTGAGTACATAACTACCTGATGTTATGTAGTCCTATCTCGCCTACATTCTTACCCGTGGGACAGCATCCCTATCACCTACATCCTGGGTGGCTCATAGGAAAATACTCCTGAGGGCTGTGGAGCCAAAGGAAGACCCACCCCTGGAGACCACGTCCAATTTATAATGAGAAACAGATGTGTGAGGAGAAGCCCAAGTAGCTGCAGCACATATATCATCCATTGACAATCTGGCTTGATAGGCTGTGGAAACAGTCCGAGTAGAGTGAGCCTTGACCGGAAATTGCAGATCTTTACCTCCTGCTTGATATATGAAACAGATACAACCAGATATCCATCTAGACAGTGTGACCCCTGGAGACCGGGGAACCCATTCAGTTTTCCGAAAAGGAAACAATAAGTTGGTCAGACTTCCGGATATCTTTTGTTCGGTGTAGACAGAAGTGCAATTGTCTATGTACATCCAACTGGTGAAATCTAAATTCTGCCTTGTTAAAAAAGTTGGGAAAGAAAACAGGCAGCTCAATGGACTGATTTAGGTTAGACACAGAAGCCACTTTAGGAAGGAACGAGGGGTTTGGTCTGAGAGAGACCCTGTCTTTATGGAAGATTAAATATGGAGGTTTGATAGAGAGGGCTTGAATTTCTGAAACTCGCCTTGCTGAAGTGATTGCTGTTAAGGCCGTTTTCCAGGTCAAGAATTTCAATTCGCAGGTATCTGCAGGCTCAAAAGGTGGTAAAGTAAGGGCTTGTAGAACAAAATTGAGATCCCAGGGCATGATAGGTTCGGACACCTAGGGACGGAGCAACAGGGTACCTTTCAAGAATGCCTTGCATAGTCTATGCGCCATGAGACTAGGCTCATTCGCTACGTGGAAATTAGAGATCACCGCCAGTTGAACTTTGATGGTGGCTGAAGCGGAACCCTGATGGAAAAGCATAGACAAAAACTCCAGAACTGAAGCTATTGGAGCTGTGTAAGGATCAAAGCCTCTGGTATGTGCCCAGATGGAAAACCTTTTCCATTTACTAGAATAAATCTTCCTAGTAGATGGTTTATGAGTGGACGATAATATATGAACCACTTCTGGTGAGAAATTATGAAGTCTGACTAACGATGGAAGTGGAGTAGCCAGGCTGTCAACCGGAGGGTCATCAGGGAGGGGGTTGAGCTGTCCCGACATGCGTGTCAGTAAATCTGGTTGAGGGTCCAGAGTCCAAGGAGTATCCACAACAAATTGCTGAAGAAAGGGGAACCAAACTTGGCGAGGCCAGTGTGGAGCAATCAGAATGATTCTGCTTCCCAAGGATTGCGCTTTCTGAATCACCTTTGACAGCAGGGGAAACGGAGGGAAAGCATAAAGCAGACCAGAGGGCCAATCGTGAACCAGAGTGTCCCTGGGTGACTCCCACTGTGGGGGGATCAGAGTGAAGTGGTTGCTGTATTTCGCATTGAGTGGGCTGGCAAAAAGGTTGCAGCAAGGCTGACCCCATCTGCTGAAGATTCGCTCTGCAACCAGGCGATTCAGGGACCACTCGTAAGGCATCGGGCTAGCTCTGCTTAGCCTGTCCGCAATCACGTTGGACTTCCCCGGAATGTGCGTTGCCACCAGAAACCGTTGGGAAATTACTGCCCAATGCCACACTCACATGGCCTCTCTGCACAGAGGGTAAGACCTGGTTCCCCCTTGATTGTTTAGAAAACACACTTACTGACATGTTGTCGGAGTGTATCGCAATCGTCCCTAGAGGAAGAACACTGAAGTGCCTGCAACGCAAGTAGCACTGCTCTCATCTCTAAGACATTTATATGCAGATGCATCTCATGTTCTTGCCACGTGCCTTGGACTATCCTGCCAAGATAATGCCCCACCCCACCTGGGAGGCGTCCGTGGTAACCGTGGCAATCGGGATGGATGGAACTAAGGGCTTTCCCCCGTCCAACTTGTTGGTGCACAGCCATCAACCGAGGTCCTGCTTGCATCTGTCCGTAAGATGGGATGCGACAGTGGAAGTCTTTGGAGAGACCACTGAACAAAGAGGAGCCATGGAGAATTCTCATGTGTAATCTCGCTACAGGGACCAACATGATTGTTGCTACCATGGTCCCTAGGAGCTGGAGAACCCATCTTGCCTTCACTTGTCTCAGGGGCATCAGCATGTGTATCTGTTGTTGTAATACTCTGATCCTTTCCTGTGGTAAAAATGCTCGCATTCGAATGGTGCCTAATTCTGCTTCTATAAAGGTGACACGCTGTGAGGGCAATAAGGCAGATTTTTCCCAATTTATTGTTATACCCAACTGGTGACACAGATTAATGGTAGCGTCCCTGGTTTGAACTAATTGATGCCTGGTGGGAGCGGTAAGGAGCCAGTGGTCCAGATACGGAAACACCTGTAATCCCTGACGTCTCAAGTGAACTGTCACCACTGCCATACACTTAGTGAACACCCTGGGGGCTGTGGTGAGCCCAAAGGGCAGGGCTCGAAACTGGAAATGACTGGCTCCCAGCCGGAAGCGTAGGCGACTCCTGGATGCTCTGTCCATTTTCACATGGTAGTAAGCATCCTTAAGGTCGATGGAGCACATCCATGCCTCCTCTCCCAACAATGGGAGAATAGACTGTAGTGTGACCATACGGAACTTGGACTTGTGTACGCAGTTGTTCAGTTGGCTGTGATCCAGTATGGGTCTCAGGTCCCCTGTTCTTTTCGGCACCAAAAAGAATCTAGAGTAAGTCCCTAATCTGATTTGGTCAGAGGGGACACGCTGGACGGCTCCTTTTTCTAGCAGCTGTGAAACCTCTGAGGCTGCTTGATCCCTTTGACTGGGTGGTACGTTTGGGATTTTTCTGACTGGCGGGGGTTCTGATGAGAATGGAATGAGATAACTTCCAGAAATTATCCCCAAGACCCATCGGTCCTGGACAATGCTTTCCCAGGCTTCTGGATATAAGGAAATTCGACCCCCGACTGGCTCCGGGTAAGTGCAGTCGGGCACACCCTCAGCAACAGAGTATGGACAGCCACGAAATGAATAGAGTCTCCCGAGTTGCGGGGGCCCCCTCTGTCTCTGGGGTGACATCTCCCTGAATAACCCCCCCCCTCCCCTGCCTCTGGAGGGGGGGTTCACCTTGTGCGGCAGGAAAAAAACCTCTGATTTCTTGAACCACATCTCCCCCCCGCTGGGCCTTGGGATAAGGCCTAGAAGGAAGGGAAAAACGGACACCTATGGCAGACAGGGTCTTTCCCTCTTGCTCGCACCTGGTGAGGGTGTCTTTCACTTTGGTCCCAAACAAAGAGGAATCATCAAAGGGGGCGTCGGTGAAGGAAGACTTGAAGGCCTCCGCTAAGCGACACAGGCACAGCCAGGCTTGCCTTCTAAGGGCGACCCCTGAGCTTGCTGCCCTACTCGCTCCCTCGGCTGCATACGAAATGAGCCGCATGGATGAGTTAACAATGGAGTTGAGGGTAGAGACCTGGGTGTTAACAGTCTGAGCCACCGCCTCAGGAACGTTACCTGCAAGAGTACCTCAACTCTTTGAGGAGATCTCTCTGGAGCAGAGTGAAGTGAGACAGGTAATTCAGCGACCGTAATGTAAAGGTTGCTGACGAGAGGGAACGCTTCCCGTACCAATCCATGGTCCTAGACTCCTTGTTAGGAGGATGGACGGATGTAGAAGACTCTGCTACTTCTTTCTGGCTAGCTGCCGCCACCACGGCATCTACAGGGACTACTTTAGACAGAAACTCTTTGCCCAGGGGGGGCGGAAAGAAACTTGTTGGGACGCCTGGGCACGGGCTCCACAGAATCAGGGTTCTCCCACATTCTTCGACAAATCAGGTCAAGGAGTTAGTCGAAGGGTGGAGACAAGCAGGAGGCAGAGGGTTGAGCACCAAAAGCCTTAAAGAATACTGACTCCTCCTCGGAAGGGGCTTTGGAAGGCCTGTCACCTTTGTTTCAGTATCTCCAGGATAACGGAGAAGGAAACATCATCAGAGGATGACTTAGGGGACCCTCCGATTCCTCCAGGTCAGTATCAGAGGTGAGGGACTAATCTTGGGAGTCTATGTGCTTCCTCTTGCACTTTTTCTTTCTGGGGGGTTCCTCAGGCATGAACTCTGAGGGACCCTCAGAAACTTGGGGACAACTCGCGGGGGTATCTCCTAGGTCCTGGTGCTCTGCTGTCCATGGATGGGTGGGAAAGAGTGACCGACCCACCTGATGTAGCTGACGATCTGGCCAGCGCGGTCCGCATATCCTCGAAGGTCGGGCCCCCCCAAATCCGAGGAGCGACCAATCTCTGAGGCCATGATGGGGGTCGGAGTTCCCCGAGCCGATGCACCAAGAGGGAGACTCTGAACCGAAATAAGCCCTGAGATGTTCCCCTCGGGCCCCCGAACCCAGAGGACAGAGCCGACTGGGTCAGAGCCGATGCCGGTACCGATGGAGCTGAATGGGGCATCGGAGCCAGCCTCGAAACATCACACGGTGCGGAACACTCCGGCTCCAAAGACAGAGATGCGCTCGAAGGAGGAATGATCGAAGAATGGGTCGGGACTGGCTCCGAAGCCGATTGGGCCCGAGCCGAAAACAATTTTGCCAAAACCGGTCACTGGAGGAGCCTCTGAACCACCCTATCCACATCCGAAAGGGTCCTGGAGGATTTGGAAGACAGGGATGGAGAATGCGATCTCTCAGGAGAAGCTGGTCTGAGACTGTGCGATCGGCTCCTAGGAGGTTCCACTACAACTGGAGCAGACGTCGGTTCCGTCAGTACCGATCCTTCCTGCGGCCCCGAGGACAATGTTGCCAAGGAAGTCGATGCAGTTTTAGACATTTTCTCCGGGGGCTCCGATGAAGCTGACTGAGACGGAGATCTCTTTTTTGACTTGCCAGATTTAGACTTACCACTGGAAGACAAACCCATAGCCTCTTCAAAAGAGGGTTTTAATAGTCCCTTTAAGATTAGCTTATTCTTTCTCTCTTGGAGAACTCTAGGGCTAAACGCATGACAAAAACTGCAGGATTCCTGCAGATGGATGGCTCCTAAGCAGCAGACACAAATGGAATGCCCATCGGTAATGGACATTTTGTATCCACATTTTGAGCACTTTTTAAACCCCGAAAGTTTGTGCTCCTTGGAATCCTTAGACATCTTAACTACTGCGCCCAACGCAAAACCAAGTCTGAAACAATAAACAGGCATTCACTCTATAAAAGCAAGAACGACGCTAAGAGTAACCAACACTAAATCAGAGATCAAACACACACCAAAAATCTAGCACACACTGACCAAGGGATTGAAAACCACAAGGAAAGGTAGCCGAAACCTCTAATTTAAACGGTTTGGACCTAACTCACACAGAAGACAACAGAGGAGAACTAGGCCCTCTAACTGAAACGGGCCTAGCCCGAGGGAACAGTCAGTGGGATACCACACAACAATGACACAATCACAATTCTTGACCAACTAGACAAACAGACAAATCGCTATGAAAATAGCTTTTGATAGAAATCAAAACTTTTCTTAAGCCAAGACAAAGAGAAGGTACTTAGCCACAGCCAAACGAGATCTGGGGATATGGAGCAGTGCACCATGGGATAGCCCAGCCAATGAAAGACTTTGAGCTAGTAAAATTAGCCCAGTCGGAGCCGATATTCAGCTCTGAACCCACGGGTAAGAATGTAGGCGAGATTGGACTACATAACATCTTGAATTTCCAGAGGCCCAGTCGGCTCCACGTGGGACTCGGAAGCGGCCTGTGGCTCTGAGGTAGTGGGTGCCAGGGGTTGCAAAAGCGCCTCACTGAGAACCGGCGAATGGCTTAGCAGAGGCTTCGTCTGTTTTAGACATCGGATGCCTATCCTTTTCCTTGCGTTTTTTGTAAACTCGGGTTGTCGGCTGGTCCAAAGGCATTATATAATTAAATCTTCGGCCAAAGTAATGAAATGCAAAATCGAACAGACGCTTGATAGTGCATTGGTTAAATCTAGCACAAAACCGACAGCTAACAAGGTTGGGATCAGGGCCTAGGCAAGGAATACAGTAAGAGTGAAAATCCTAATGAGGTATTTGCTTCCCACAAGAAATACAATTGTTAACTTTTTCTGACATCGGTCTGGAGCAAGAAAAAAGGTTCCCCAACGGGGTACTTAGCTTTAATGAAGACTTCTGAGATTTTCAAATCCGAATTTCAGAACCGGAGTCGGCCGACCGGCACTTGCAAACTGCTTTTGCTTCGGGCACAAACGGCAAGAAAGACTGGAGAAAATGGCGTCTGCTGCATCTTTTATACCCCTGGTGCACTGATGTCAGGGAAGAGGCGACAGCAACCGACGCCAGACATAGACGTTGGAATTCTGGCCAACTGAGGGTAGCCTGCCAGCAGGATAACCCAAGAGTAATGACTGCAACAGTAAAACACGAACATCCTGCAGTCCTCAGGGACATTGTAAAATCAGTCTGGCTTCTTAGGGCCTGGAGGCTGGGAATCGGGGGCCCAGGAGTCTGAGACAAAGGCATCTAGAAAGGCAAATAATAGGAGGAATAGCTGAAGGGCTCAGTAATTCCACATGTAGAAATCATAGCATCTTTCTTGAACTTCAGATACTCTAGTGCTATCCCATTTGAAATGATCTCTCATTTTGACAAGGGTCTCTCCAAAAGAGTTATTCCACGGGTGAGTCAGTTACACTAGAGTCATCCAGCATAGTCTAGAGGGGAGGGGATCTGTGAGGAAACGGCCAGAGATTCCTCTTCAGAAGAAGCCTCTTAATATGAAAAAAAATTTCCCTAACCCATTTATGTGGAAAAGCTGTGCAGGGTGGAGCAGGAAATGAAAGCCCCAAAGGTGGAATTAAGGTCAAAAGGGGCTTGAAAAGGCCTTGGGTGAATTGTTCCCAATTACTGTGGGGGAACTACAGAGTGTAAAAGTGTTAAGACTTCTGCTTCTTCTGATGCAGGTCTGCCCTATGTAAGGCAGGAGTCCTGGATGTAGGTTCATAGGTTGGTACTTGGCTGTCAGCCCTAGGGCCTATACAAGCCTAGCCATATCAATTCCCTGGCTATTTCTTCCCACATTATTTACTTTCCTGGCAGGGTGACTGACGTGATCCCTGGGGTGTATTTCCTTTCTCCCATTCAATCGTCAAGGTTCCTCTTGAAGAGGTCCAAAGAGGCACTCTGCTTGACATGTATGGGCAATCTATTCCAGAGTCTGGGGAGTCTCTGGGTCAGGAACCTATCCCTCCAGCATGTTTTGTTTATTGTGATGACAAGGTTTAGATCCCTGGAGCGTGTAGCTCTGAGGGATTGGGATTTCTTTAAGTGTAGCATGTCCAACAGGTCTGGGTTTGACATGGCCTTGTATGTTAAGCAGAGATCACCTCTGAGTAGACGATATGCAACAGAGTATAGCTGGAATTTTTTAAGGCGGTCAGCGTAGGGCATCTGTTTTAGGCCTGTGATTCTTTTAATGAGGTATTTCTGAGGCCTTTCCAGTTGTTGCAGATGTCTTGAGAGGTACATATCAAATGGGGCGTTGTATTGTATAATGGGTCTAATGAGGGATGAGTACAGTGGGACAATGACCTCCTTTTTTCTGGATGAAAAGCCCTTCGTGATGAGGTGTGCCACATAGAAGGATTTCCTGACTGTTGTGGCGATGTGGTTATCGAAGGTGAGACCACTGCCCACCTGTGTCCCTAAGTCTCTTATCACACTTTGTGTTTAGTGTACTGCCACCTATATGGTAATTCATGGATACATGTTTTTTCCCAAAGGGGATAACAATACAATTCTTGGCATTGAGCTTGAGCCCATGGCTCTGGCACCAAGCATCTGTTTCTGTAAGGCCCTTTTGTAGAGTATCCACATCATTTGGGGATTCAATAATGGCTCCCAGTTTGCAGTCATCTGCAAACTTTGTTAGCCAGAGTCCCGTAGTGTTGACCTGTACTTCAGAGAAGTAGATGCCAAACAAGAGCGGCCCCAGGACTGAACCCTGAGGTACTCCACTTGTCACTTGTCTGGAGCTGGATTTGGAGTCTGCTACTTTTACGGTGTGGGTTCTATCAGTAAGCCATTTAGCAACCCATTGGGTGACATAGGGATTAATGCCCAACTTAGTAAGTTTATCTATGATTCCAGAGTGGGGGATGGTGTCAAAGGCCTTGGCAAGGTCTAGATAGGCAGTGTGGACCACCTTACCCTTATCCATGGCTCTGGAGACTGATTCAAAGAAGCCAATCAGGTTCAGGAGACAAGATCGGCCCTTCACAAACCCAAACTGGGTGGGGTCCAGTGTTTGAAGGTTGCCAATGTCTTTGTTTATATGTTCCGAGATAATACGCTCCATGGCCTTGCAGATAAGGCTTGTCAGACTGATGGGACGGTAGTTTCCGGGATCCAAGGTGGATCCCCCCTTGTGGATTAGGATAACTGTAGCTCTGCGCCACTCGGTGGGCACAAAACCTGAGGAGAGGCTATGATTAAACATGACACTTAGGTGAGGTGCCAGTTCATATTGTAGTTCATGTAGTACACAGCCCGGGATGTCATCTGGTCCCATGGATGCTGTATTCTTGGCTTTAGAGAGTGCGTTTTGTACCTGTGTGGCCATTACCGGAATTTGGCAATCTTCCGGTATTGAGATGGGCCATTTAGGGGGTGAGAGGGGGGGTGAAGTTGGCACCGAATCGATCTGCCAGGATATTGGCAATATCCTTCGGATCAGTATATTTAATGCCATTCTGTTTTAGCTCAGAGCAGATCTGAGCATTGCCATTTAGATTCTTGACATAGTTATAGAATGCTTTGTGGTTGTCTTTGGAATCTTTGGCAATTTTATTTTCGTAACTAGCTTTGGAGGTTTTTATGAGACATCTCACTTTCTTACTGAGGCTAGTAAGGGAGTTTTTTGCATCCTGGGATTTTCCTCTTTTCTGCAGAAGTTTCTTCCTTTTGTTGCAAAGTTTGTTTATGGCAGGGGACCACCAGATTGGCTTCCTTTTTTTGGATGAGAGCATTTTGGTTCTATTTGGGATGGCACGATTCATGCATAAGTGGATGTGCTCGTACAGTGCCTTAGTGTAGGATTCAGCAGTTGAACTTTCAGTTCTCGTCTGCATGGGTGTCATGAAGTTTGTCACTTCTGACTTGAGCAGCATGAAGTTGGTTTTGGAAAAGTTTTTTATGGTGGTTTCTTTACTGGGGGTGGGGGTGGGATGTGGATGTTAAGGGTGATTAGCTTATGGTCAGACCTGACTAACGAGGGGGTGACCATAGGTATGGAGCACTGATTTCCCATGTTGGTAATGACCAGGTCTAGGATATTGGAGCCCCTGGTGGGACTATGGATTAGTTGATCCAGGGCGTTGGAATTTATGAATTCCAAGAACTGTTGCGCGAAGGTGTTGGGACATGAGTAGTTCATAGGTTCATACTAGGCTATCTGCCCTGGGGCAATTATAAGCCTAGCCCGATTCTGTATGGTTTACGCCACCCCTTGATTTGAGTATACTGTGCCCTTTTTAAGGTTTAGTTTACTGTGCCTCTGTCTAATAGTGACACAGGAGTAATCCCTGGGACAAACCTACGATCACCCATCCACTTATCGAGATTCTTCTTGAAGAGATTCAGTGAGGTGCTCTGCCTCACATGAACTGGAATTCTATTCCAGAGTGAAGGGAGCCTCTGGGTTATGAACCTGTCCCCTCCAGCAAGTTCTGTTTATTTCTGTGCTGAGGTTCAAGTCCCTCGAGCGTGTGGCTCTAAGGGATTTAGATTTACTGAGGTGGAGCATGTCCATTAATTCTGGATTTGACATACCTTTGTATGTCAGGCATAGATCGCCTCGAAGTAGGCAGTATGCAACTGAGTAGAGCTGGAGTTTTTTTAACAGAGCAGCATATGGCATCTGTTCGATACCCTTGATCCTCTTGGTGAGATACTTTTGGGGTCTTTCTAATTGCTGCAGGTGTCGGGTAAGGTACATCCCAAAAGGGGCATTGTATTCTATGATGGGCCTGATGAGGGATGAATAAAGGGGCACGATTACCTCTCTTGATCTAGATGTGAACCCTTCGTGATGAGGTGGGCTATGTAGAAGGTCTTTCTAACCACTTTGGCAATGTGGTTTTCAAAGGAGAGATTGCTATCAACTTGGGTCCCCAGGTCCCTAATAACTTTCTCTGTACTTAATGGGTTTCCGCCTATGTGGTAATTTGTGGGCACAGTGTTTTTGCCAAAGGGTATGACTATACATTTTTTGGCATTTAGCTTTAAACCATGGCGCTGGCATCAGTTATCTGTCTCTGTGATACCTTTCTGAAGGATGTTTGTGTCAGCTGGAGAGTTGATTATGGCGCCCAGTTTGCAGTCGTCAGCGAACTTGGTAAGCCATAGTCCTCCCACGTTTGCCTGTACCACGGAAAAGTATATACCAAACAAGAGTGATCCCAGGACAGAACCCTGTGGAACGCCACTTGTGACCGGTTTCAAGTCTGACATGGCTCCAGCAACTCTCACTCTGTGGGTTCTGTCTGAGCCAGTTTGCGACCCCTCTTGTGACATAGGGGTTTATATTTAAGCTGGATAGCTTATCTATGATGCCCGAGTGGGGTATTGTGTCAAATGCCTTTGCAAGGTCCAGATAGGCTGTGTGGACTACCTTCCCTTCATCTATGGCTTTGGTGACTTTCAAAGAAGTCAACCAGGTTCAAAAGGCAGGATCTGCCCTTAACAAAGCCGAACTGGGTAGGATCTAGTGTCTGTAGGTCCCCAATGTCTTTGCTTATGAGCTCCATGATGATCCTCTCCATAGCCTTGCAGACTTAGCTAGTCAGGCTTATGGGGCAATAGTTTCCAGGGTCCGTAGAGGCTCCACCTTTGTGGAGTGGGACCACAGTTGCTGTACGCCATTCTGCGGGCACATATCCTGTAGTGAGGCTGAGATTGTATAGCTGTTTTATTTGAGGGATTAGTTCCTCCTGTAGTTCATGTAGGACGCAACCTGGGATGCCATCTGGTCCCATGGAAGCAGTGTTTTTTGCTTTGGAGAGGGCAGCCTTCACCTGAGCATCTGAGATGTTTGGGAGGCAGCCCTCTGCCGGGATAGATACTTGCTCTTTTGGGAGGGAGGGGGTGGAGAAGTTTGCACTGAACCTGTCTGCCAGGATATTGGCAATGTCTGTGGGTTCAGTGTATTTTTTGTCGTTTAGAATCAACTCAGAACAAGTCTGGGAGTTGCATCCCAGGTTTCTAACAACTGAAAAAAGCCTTATGATGGTCTTTGGTGTCCTGTGCAATTTTTCTCTCGAAGCTGGCCTTGGAGGATTTTATGAGGGATCGTAATTTTTTTGCTAGTACTGATCAGAGATGCCTTCCCTATTAGGGATTTTGCTCTATCATGTAGTAGCTTCCTCCTCCTGTTGTACAGTTTATTTATGGCAGGGGTCCACCAGACTGGACACCTGCCTTTGGATGACTGGGACTTGGTTTTTGTTTGGGAAAGCATGATCCATGCATTCCTGGAGATGTCCGTAGAATGCTTTTATATAGGATTCTGCAGTTTGGGCTGTAGTTTCCACTGGCCCTGTGGCCGTGAAGGATTCCACTTCGGTTTTAAGAAGTGAGAAGTTCGTTTTTGAGAATTTTTTCACAGTGGTTTTCTGGGCTGGGGGTGGGGTCTGGATGTGGACATCCAGTGAAATTAATTTATGGTCTGATCTTACCAATGAGGGATATACTTCTGGTGTGGAGCATAGAGTCCCCATGTTGGTAATGATCAGGTCTAGTATGTTGTCCCCTCTTGTGGGAGTGGTGACTAGTTGTTCCATAGCATTTGAGTTTATAATTTCCAGGAATCTTTGGGCTAAGGTGCTGGGGCTTGAGTAGTGCTCCCAGTCAATGTTTGGGTAGTTGAAGTCGCCCAATATAATGGTGTTCGGAGAGATCTTCATGTTCTCCAATGTTTTCAGGAAAGCCGAATGGGATTCCTGACTTTAAGAGGGTGGTCTGTAGGATGCTATAAACTGAAAAGCAGTCTTGCCCACTGTTAGTTGCACATGGATGGTCTCCGATACTTCGTGCATTGCCACTAACCCTGAGGTGTGGACATCCTTGATAAATATGGAAACTCCCCCTCCTTTTGTGGTTCGGGCCGGGTTTTGGGGCCGAAAAGCATGATATGAGGAATAGCCTGGTAGTGCTGGGGTGCTCTCTGGAGCCTTGAACCAGGTTTCTGTCACTGCACAGATATCGATGTTCTCCATACTGAGGAGAGCTTCGAGTGCATGCATCTTGAGGTTAAGACTTCTGGCGTTTAGCAGCATTACCCTTAGTTTCTTGTTCCTTGTGTTGTCCATGGGGGTGGGTTTGACTTTTGAGCCTTGCCTAAAAAAGGCACTATGGGGGTGGCAAGAGCCTTTGCCAATATCCGAAAGCCCAGTGGTGACAGGTGCAAGCAGTCCCTAGCGAAGCAACGTGGCTTGTCAAGCATGTCATCCCAGGCTGACAGACACTGGATCCCCTTTGAATGACACCAAAATTTTAGCCAATTGTTAAAATCGATCATTTTGTCTTTCTACTGTGGCATCATTCTAGGTGAGGGTAAGATGCTGCTCAAGGTCAGGGTCATACCAGCCTGGGCTACATGATCAGAGACCTCCTCTGTGTCTCTTTTCATGTAGTCCAGGGAGGTACGTCTCAGGTCATTCACACCAGCATGTACAATGACTGAGTCATATTTGTATTTACTTTGGAGTGACCTGAGTGCTTGCGTTATATGTCGGATCCTAGCACCCGACAGGCAGCTCACCGTGACCTTCTCTTTATTCAGCCTGGTGAGCGGGACATCAGTGTGTCTGACAATAGAGTCACCTATAACAAGAGTATCAGGTGTGTTATTCAGCCTTAAGGGCTGTGGCTGCTTGGCACACCGACTTTGTGGGTTATGTGTTGTGTGTGTTTTGTTTTGAGGTAGCGCTTGCTTGGATGTCTGCTTTGGAGGTCTCTGTTGCTTAGGTAGATTTTTATTTAGAGCCTCCGAGTATGTTTTTGTGTATTTATGTGTTTGGTTCTCTGATGTGGTGGGACTATGTGATACTGGAATTGTGTTGTGTGAGGTTACCTTCTCCTCCCGACTGGTTACACCAGTTTTGAGATGAGAGAGCTCAGCCTCCAGTTTGGCTAAATAGTTGCATCTCTCACATATATTTGAACCTGTTTGGAGGAGGAGAGGGTTGTCCGTGTACATGAGACAATTGTAACATTGCCTCATAATTCCCAGATTCACCAGCTGGACTGGAGAGGAAACCATTGACTGACCTTTGGACATGCTAGAGTAATAGGGAAACTGAATTTAAGACGGACCAATAGAGGACAGGGTAATCGTAGAGAGTATAGGAGTAAGTAGTGCTTATGGTTTAAGAGTGCTAACTTGTAGGATTACTTAATTGGACCAGTGAGGGGCCTTAGAATGAGAATATGGTCTTTAAATTGAGAGATAGAGCAGTTCTAAGGGAAAAAGTGAAGAGCAGACTTTGTGGAGCCAGGAATGGTTGAAACCCAATTAGGCGGTGCTGCCCGTTGTTGCGCTATGCTCAAAAACACGCAAAACCACGCAAATAAAAAGTTATGTACCTACCATAACGTTCCATGTTAGTTGTCTTCTCTCGCCTTCTTTCTTGCTTGATGGGTTCGGAGCCGATCCTCGGCTCCGACTCGGCACTCGCTAAGCTCGAGAGTCACTTTTACCAGCTCGAGGCAGCCCCATATCCCATGATGCAAGGCGGTAAGTACCCAGATCTCGTTTGATGACAAAAAGGGCAATAGCACCAAGCATAAACACTTCCCCAAGGAAGAAAGCAGAAGAAAAACCTGCAAGATGGAAGGAAGACCAGCTCTGTATGGTCTTTCAGCATAATAATATCTGTAGAGAAAGGTCTGTCCAGGCCTGGGGGAAGGAGGGAGGGTCGCAAGAAAGAAGGCGAGAGAAGACAACTAACATGGAACGTTATGGTAGGTACATAACTTCTTAATGTTAAGTTGTCAATCTCGCCTTCATTCTTGCTTGATGGGACCGCGTCCCTAGCACCTCTATCCTGGGTGGCTCAATGGAACAGACTCTTGAGGACTGTAGAGCCAAAACTGGCTCTGTCCCTGGAGGCCAAGTCCAATTTGTAATGGGAAACAAAGGTATGAGGAGTAGCCCAAGTGGCCGCTGCACAAATAGTGTCTAAAGGAAGTCTAGCTTGAAAGGCTGTAGAAGTAGCTAAGCTTCTAGTTGAATGTGCTTTAGGTTTTGAGCACAGCTGTTTTCCCCTGAGCTGATAAACTTCAGAGATGACAGAAGAAAGCCATCTCGATAAGGTAACTTTAGAGACAGGATGGCCTTTCTTGTTATCAGCATAGGAAACAAAGAGTTGATCGGATTTCCTAAATTGTTTAGTTCTGTCCAAATAATATCTGAGTTGACGATGGACATCAAGATAGTGTAGTTTTGTTCCGATCTGTTTGAATAATTTGGAAAAATACAGGAGATCAATGGAATGATTCAAATTAGTCTTTGAGGCGACCTTAGGCAAAAGGTCGGATTAGTTCTCAATGATACTCTGTCTTTGTGAAAGACCAAATAGGGGGTCGAACCGAAGAGCATGAAGTTCAGACACCCTCCTGGCAGATGTAATAGCTACTAGGAATAAGGTTTTCCATGAAAGAAATTTCAGGGAGCAAGAAACAGCTGGCTCGAAGGGGAAGAATCAAGGATGTCAGCACTAAATTTAGATCCCATTGAGGGGGAGGACTCCTGACTGGAGGTTTCAGGAGGAAAATTCCTTTTAAGAAGGCTCTACAAAGCCTGTGGGACATAATATTGTGGTCTGCGAACCCGACATGAAAGTTTGAGATAGCAGCCAATTGAACTCTAACTGTGGAAGAAGAGGATCCTGCATGAAAAATCTCCGCTAAGAAATCCAAAACTGCCTGAACTGGAGCAGTGAAGGGATCAATATTTTTGGCTTTAGCCCAATAAGAAAATCGTTTCCATTTGCTTGTATAAATCCTCCTGGTAGAGGATTTCAAGGAAGCTACTAGAATGTCTCTAACGGGGTTAGAGATCAAAGGAAGCCTGGCTAAGGAAGGACGTGGAGCAACCATGCTGTGAGGTTGAGAGAAGGTATAGAGCGGTGAGCCTGACCGGATTGGTGAATCAGAAGATCTGGCACTGGGTCCAGATGCCACGGCTGCACCAAAAGGTGACGATGGAGGAACGGAAACCAAATTTGTCGAGGCCAATAAGGAGCAATGAGAATCAATTTGGCTCTCAAAACGGTTGCTTTCTGGATAACTTGAGGGATCAGAGGAAAAGGAGGAAAAGCATAAAGAAGTCCCTGGGGCCAATCCTGGGTCAGAGCGTCTCTGTGGGTGATGGCCTGGTAGAGGGAAGAGAGAGAAGAAGTCTGGGCATTTGCTGTTTTGGGGAGTAGCAAAAAGATCGCAACATGGGCGACCCCATTCCAGAAAAATCTCTTCCACTATAGATTGCTTGAGAGACCACACGTGAGGCATGAGAATAGCTCTGCTCAATCTGTCCGCTAAAAAGTTGGTTTTCCCAGGGATGTGCGTTGCTACCAGAAACCGATGAGAGGAGATCGTCCATTGCCAAAGTCTGAGCGCTTCTCGACACAAGGGGTAGGACTTGGTTCCGCCCTGTTTGTTGATATACCAAACTACAGACATGTTGTCTGTGTGGACTGCAATTGTCCCTACGGGAAGAAAGTCGTTGAGGGCTTGCAACGTTAAAAGCACTGCTCTCATCTCCAGGACATTTATGTGCAGGTGGTACTCGAAGGGTTGCCACGTCCCATGAACCATCCTGCCCTGATAATGACCCCCCCACCCGATCAGGGAGGCATCCGTGGTGACAGTGGCTACCGGGATGGTGGTACAAAGTGTCTGCCTTGGTGAATCTGGGGAGATGTGATCCACCAAGCAAGATGATTTTTGCAAATCTGTGTCACCAGAATTTTGTGACGCATTGGAAGTTGCTGGTAAGACCACTGAGTGAACAACATCCACTGAAGAAGGCATGTAGAAGCGAGCCAGGGGAAGAAGAGTAATGGCCGCAGCCATGAGGCCTAATACCTTTAGAACCATTCTGGCCTGCACTTTCTTGTTGGCTAGAATGATCCTGACATGACTTTGAATGTCTGAAACTCTTTGATCTGTAAGGGTAGCTGACATCCGAACAGTGTTTAAGTTTGCGCCTATGAAAGTAATAGACTGGCAGGGCGATAAGGATGACTTTTCGAAGTTGATCGAGATGCCCAAATGAGTACAAAGATTTATTGTGTAATCCCTGGCTTGAACAAGCTGATGCCTGGTGGTGGCTGAAAGGAGCCAGTCATCGAGATACGGAAACACCTGGAATCCTTGACGTCTCAGGTGAGCCGTGACCACTGCCATGCACTTGGTGAACACTCTGGGGGCTGTGGTGAGACCAAAGGGCAGGGCTCTGAACTGGAAATGACTGGACCCCAGCCGAAAGCGGAGAAACTTCCTGGAGCGTCTGTGAATCTTTATGTGATAGTACGCATCCTGAAGATCTATTGAGCACATCCAGTTGTCCTTCTGTAAGAAGGGCAGAATTGACTGAAGAGTGACCATTCGGAATCTTGTCTTCCTCACAGACTTGTTGAGTCTGCTGAGATCCAATATTGGTCTCCAGTCTCCAGTCTTTTTGGGGACCAAAAAGAACCTTGAGTAGATTCCGGGCTCTGAATGGTCTGTTGTAACTGGCTGAATGGCTCTTTTTGCAGTAGTTTTAAGACTTCTAACTCTGCAATTTCCCTTAGACCGGGTGGTACATCTGGAAGGGAATTTGAGGGATAAAAAGGACTTTCCTCGAAAGGAATCATGTAACCCTCGGATATGATTGACTGTACCCATCTGTCTTGAGTGAGGGAATGCCAGGCTTCTGGGTACAGCGATAGTCTTCCCCCGACTGCCTCCAAGGAGGGACAGCCGGGCAACATCTCAGGGATGCTGAAAGGGCTTGTCAGAGAGAGACTCTCTGTTTCCCTGGTTTTGTGGACCCCCTCTGCCTCTAGAGCGGCGTCTGTTGTTGTTACCCCCTCTACCTCTAGGGGTAAACTGACCATGTGAATCCGGCGTGACTCCTTGGGATTTGCGGAACCACATTTTGCCACCCTTCTGTCCTTTGGGTTAAGGTCTAGAAGGGGTGGAAAAACGGACACCTACGGCAGAAAGAGTTTTGCCGTCCTGCTCACACCTGGTCAACGTTTCCTTCACTTGAGGGCCAAACAAAGCTGACCCATCAAAGGGAGAGTTTGTGAAGGACGCCTTAAAGGGATCTGCAAAATTACATAGCCGCATCCAGGCTTGGCGTCTAAGAGCCACACCTGTACCTGCGGCCCTACTCGCTCCATCAGCAGCATATGATATTAGCCTCATGGAGGAGTTTGCAATGGAGTTAAGGGTTCCTAGCTGCGAAGCAATTTTTTCCTGAACCCCTGCAGCTGTAGGATCCTGCACAACTTCACCTAGCTCCTTAAGGATATCCCTTTGGAGTCTGGTGAAGTGACATAGGTAGTTCAGCGAACGCATAGCAAAGGTCGCTGAAGAGAACATCCGCTTACCATACCTATTCATGGTCCTAGAGTCCTTATTAGGAGGATGGACAGGTACAGAAGGATCTGCAAGTTCCTTCTTGGTGGCAGCCGCCACCACCATGGCATCAGCGGGGACACCTTTTGTGAGGAATTGCTTGTCCGACGGGGCAGTAATAAATTTTGAAGGCCTCCTAGGGACTGGCTCTACAGAGTCAGGAGCAGCCCACGCCTTTCGGGCAATAACTTGCATAAGGGGGTCGAAAGGCGGAGACACCCAGGAGGTGGAGGGCCGAGATCCAAACGCCTCAAGGTATACTGACTCATCCTCAGAGGGATTATTGTTGGGCCAGTTTCCCCTCTGTCTAAGGAGTTCTAGGATGTCTGAGAAGGAGACATCCTCAGAGGGGGATCTTGGGGATCCCTCTGACTCATCTAAGTCAGTATCTGATGTGATAGACTCGGGGGAGTCTACGTGTTTCCTCTTACAGGTCCTCTTCCGTGGGGGATCTCCCGACAAATCAGGAGAATCCTCGGAAGAGGGGGATATTCCCAGTGGGGAAACCTGAGGCGGAGGATCTCTGGGTCCTGTAGCAAGAGAAGTGGCAGAGATGTCAACAGGCACTATAGAGGGAGGAGCTAAGGGAACAGACTGCTGGCTGAGACCAGTGGCCAGCACACTCTTCATCACCTCGAAGGCTCCCCTCCCAGGGAGGTCCGAGAGAACCCGCTCCGAAGAACTAGGAACTCCAGGGCCCACCGAAAGGGAAGGCTCCGAGGCAGATGTCGGAGCCGAGCTCACCAAGGCCGAGGCTCCAAGGGGAAGAGCGGGGTCGGACAAGGGTCCGATGCCACTCACCCCCTCGGAGGAGACCAGGGGAGCCCGGCCACCGAATCCTTCTAAGGAAGGTCTCGAAGAGGAGATAAGAGTAGAGGCTGAGGGAACAGAAGGGGGTATCTGTCCCTCAGCCATAGCAGTAACCATTCCCGAAGACTTCAACTCCAAACTCTGGGGTAGAGTCGAAGGAGGAACTACAATGGGGTGTGGACTAATAGTCGTCTGCTGAGACGGACTATGTAGCATTTGGGCCAATGCCTGTGACTTAAGTAATCTACTGACCACTCTCTCTAAATCATGGTCAGAAAGCCTGGATGACCTTGAAGATCGGCTCCGATGGCTCCGTTCCGAGAGGAGAGGCGAAGCCGGAGCCGAAAGTATCGGCTCCAAGTAAGGGGACCTAGACCTCTTCCTCGAAAGAGCCATCGGAGCAGATGAAACCACTGAAACTGCCGGAGCAGACAGGTAGATTCGATGCATCGGCTCCAGCCGGAGCCGATACAGCCACAAAAGTAACGGTGTCGGAGCCGATCGGAGCCGACACCGATGCCTGAGCCACATGGTGGTCGGAACCGATCGGAGCCGACACCGAAGTGGTCGAACCAGAATCGGCACCGATAGCCATCGGTGCCGAAGGTTTGTGTAAACCAGAGTCGGCTCCAGCCGGAGCCGATCTCGACTCTAAAAGAGTCGGAGCAGAGGCCACAGGCTTGGACACAGAAGCCTGGGCCTTGGAAGACTTTGAAGTCTTAGATGGAGCCGACTTAGCCGGAGAGCCCTCCGGCTTAAGAAGGCCCCTCAAAATTAACTTATTCCTTCTTTCCTGCAGGACTCTCTGGCTGAAAGAGTGACAAATAGCACAGGAGTCCTGCAGGTGAAGAGGCCCCAGGCAGTAAAGGCAAGAAGTGTGACCGTCTGTCAGAGACATCTTCTGACAGCACGAGTCACACTTTTTAAAGCCTGAGACCCTTTCCTTAGACATGGTGAAAACACAATCACACACACACCAGTCCAAGTAATTAAGTTAAATATACCAAAAGGTATCAAAAACAGACACACACACACACCCTAACAGGGGGGGGAAGGGAAGGGTGAAAGTCTGACTAAAAATTAAGAGGAGACAGGGAAATTTTCTGTCAGAAAGGGATTAAAACTAAGTTAAAAGTAAAAATTTTTAAGGTTTTTTGTAAAAAGGGGCTAAATAGTAAAATAACAATTCACTTACCAGGAGCTGGTAAAAGGAGGACCTCATCAGCGAAGCGGCAAACGAGATCTGGGTACTTACCGCCTTGCATCATGGGATATGGGGCTGCCTCGAGCTGGTAAAAGTGACTCTCGAGCTTAGCAAGTGCCGAGTCGGAGCCGAGGATCGGCTCCGAACCCATCAAGCTAGAATGAAGGCGAGATTGACAACTTAACATAGAGGGTTTTAAGAGAGGAAGATGGAGTTTTGGAATTGACCCAAAATGGCCAATAAAACTACAGTTTCAAGTCAGTAACGACTCCCACAGGGGCAGGCAGGCTTGTTCAATGTTTTTCACTGCCACTGATTAACAGAGAGACTTTTCGTTAGCCCAAGCAAAAAATGGCCTCACAGAAAGTTACAAACAGTTCAAGAACAGCAAGCCTGTAACTGAACTTTTTTAAATCTCAGAAAAGTGGGAAAAAAGCAAGATTTTTTTTTGTTTTTTTTCAGAGATAGCAGAGGTTAACAAGTATCAACAAGTTATAACAGTGCAGTAAATGACCCCACACAAGAGTGCTAGGCCAAAGACAGATAAAATGCACGTTTTGAGAAAAAAACGATTTTAAAAATAAGTGCAAACAGGAAATTCAGTAAACAGCTCTAGGTTGTGCTCTTAATACAGTTACTAATGCAGAAATCAAATTTATCCAGCCAGAAAATGCTCAAAATAGGCGGCTATGCAGAAAGACTTGGCAAATAAACAGAGGAAAAATACTTAAAGTCTCAAAAGTGGCTCCTTTCTTCTCTTTTTTCCCAGTTAATGGCAGGGTAGTTAAAATCACCCAGTATTAGGGTGTTTGGTTCTATCTTAATATTTTCCAGTATATTTAGAAAGGTGTAGTGAGAATCTTGGGGTATGGTGGGGGATCTGTAGCAAGCTACAATTTGGAATGCAGTCTTACCTAGTGTTAGTTGCACTTGGAGAATTTCAGACACATTGTGTTGGCCAACTAGCCTGGTGGTGTGAATATCCTTGGTGAATATTGACACTCCTCCACCTTTAGTGTTTCGGTCCTGGTGTGGTGGCCGAAAAGTGTGGTAAGAGTTGCAGCCTGGTACTGCAGGGGTGCTCTCTGGAGCCTTGAACCAGGACTCAGTTACTGCACAGATATCGATGTTCTCCATTTTTAGGAGTGCCTCGAGAGAGTGCATTTTGAGGTTTAGACTTCTAGCATTGAGTAGCATTACCTTCAGATTTTGCATGCTTGTACCTGTTACGGTGGTGGTTTTGTCCTATGAAGTTTGCCTAAAAAAGGCACTATAGGGGTGGCAAGAGTCTTAGCCAGTAACCTGAATCCCAGGGGCGAGAGGTGCAGTCCATCTCTGGCAAAGCATTGTGGTCCGTCAATCATGTCATCCCAGGCAATCACGTCATCCCAGGCAGAGAGATACTGGATCCCCTTTGAATGACACCATAAGCTTAGCCAATTGTTGAAGTCAATCATTTTATCCTTATATTGTGGTATCATTCTGGGCGAAGGCAGGATGCTACTCAGGGCTAGGGTCATACCTGCCTGGGCCACATGATCCGAGAGCTCTTCCATGTCTCTTTTCATGTAGTCCAGGGAGGTACGTCTCAAGTCATTCACTCCAACATGGACAATGACAGAGTCATATTTGTACTTGTTGTGGAGTGACTTGAGTGCATGCATTATGTGGCGGATCCTGGCACCAGACAGGCAGCTGACTAATTTTCTCCTTATTCAACCTGGTGAGAGGGACATCAGTGTGCCGGACTATAGAGTCACCTATGACTAAAGTGTTAGGTACATCGTCTTGCCTTAGGGGCTGTTGCTGGGTGGCACACTGGTGTTGTGAACTATGTGACACATTGGTTGTGATTGGTGTTTGTTTGCGTTTCAGCTTCAGAGGTTGCTTGGGCAGGTTACAGTTAAGGGCCTCTGCATATGTGGATTTAGTGTTGCTATATGTGGCTGTTGGCGGTGCAGGTTTAGAAGGGCTATGTATTGCTTGAGGTGTAGTGTGGGTGTTGACCTTCTCCTCTTGACTGTTTAGCACAATCTTGGGTGGAGAGAGCTTTGCTTCCATTTTGGCTATGTAAGTGCATCTCTCACAGGTTGTAGTGTTGGGTGGTAGGAGGAGAGGGTTGTCTGTGTGTATAAGGCAATTGCTGCATTGCCCCAGTATGCCCAGATTCACCAGGTGGACAGGAGAAATCACCGGAAGCTGACCCTTGGACATACCTGGTTTGGGGCTTTTTTTTTTCTTTGTAAAGTATAGGAGCTGTTTCCTCAGCAAGGTACTTTGCAATTATAGGCTGTTTAGTGCCTACTATTAATTTCTCCTTGTTAACAAGGAGAGTTCAGTGTTTGTATGAGTTTAAGGCTTCCTAGTGCTTTCCAGCAGGTATTAGAGAAAGTGCTAGTCACAGGGATGCTTAAAGGTAAGATTGAAAAGAATGCACTCTGCAGTGTGCACTAGAGAAGTTAGATGTGAAAGTAGGTAACTTGAGTTTTACCTGTTTAAAAAGTTAAGGTTTAGTGGAGAGTTACTATTTTTAAAACAGCAAGATGGATTGAAAGGGGTGGTCACTTTTGTATTTTGGTACTATGAAATACTGCAGGATGGCCAATAAATTTAAATAACTGAAGGGGTGGGATTTCAAAAATGATGATTTTGTGATTACTCACATAAGCCAGTGAAAGTAGAGAGAAATGAGATATATGGTCAGATTAACATAAGAGGCGGGCAATTAGAAATTCTGCCTGACTCAGAACAGAGAGAGCTGTGGTCTCATTTGAAGTTTTAATATGCTGTTAAAACAGAATGCAAGCAAAACACAAGGTAAAGAAAACAAACTACAGTATTCAAAATATAGAAAGGCAATACAGTAATACAAAAAATAAAAGCAAACTAACCTTTCCTTCACAGCAAATTGTAGCAGAGTCTGGATGAGCCTTTCTGGTAAAGCCTGCTGGAAAGTACAGTTGTGTACAGTTAGCATAAATGTAGATGTACAAGTGTATTCACTGCTGTAGTCATTACATTTAGGTTACCTGCTTGCAGGTAGCCCTCAGTCAGCCTGATTAACAAAGTATTGGGTCCTGTGTCAGTTGCCGTCCCTTCTTCCATGACATCAGGTCGTCAGGAATATAAAACATGCAGCAGATGCCATTACATCAGTTTTTCTTGCCCCAGATGTCAGCTGCCCCCCTAATGGGAAGCCATTAAATATAAAAGTACAATGATATACCTTCAACAAAAAAGCAAATACACCAAAAAGGCTTTTAAGCATGGTAAAGGAAAGAAGAGGTATAGCCAAAAGAAGTTAGGGGGGCAGGAGGGAGGATAACCAGGACTGCAACAGTGAATACAATCGAACATCTACATTTATGGTAAGTGTACACAACTGTACTATGTTCATGTTTTACTATTGCAGTAATCACATTTGGGTTGATTCCCAAAGCTAAGGAAGGGAGGAGGAAGTTAAAGAGCATTAGGGCCAGCTATTAATCCCTGCAAGACTCCAGTGGCAAATCCAGCTCTGAATTTAGAAAAGATATGCAAGTGGTAATGCTTGGTGAAGGTATGTACAGAGCTCCAGGTAGCAGCTTCTAGGATGTCCCTGGTAGGGACTCCTCTGAGAAAGGCTGTAGAGGTAGATGCAGCCCTGGAGGAGTGAGGTCTGATCCCCTGTGGTATAGGATTTCCATGGTGCTTATAGCAGAAATGAATGCAATGGCCTATCCATTTAGAAATGGTTTGCTTTGAAATAGCCTTCCCCTCTGCCCCTGCAGCAAATGCCACCAGCAGTTCAGATTTCCTTTGAGGTTTAGTCCTGTCCAAGTAGAATCTAAGTTGTCTATGCACATCTAAGGAATGCAGTATCAGTTCCCCTTTGTTTGGATTGGGAAATAAGGTTGGCAAATGAATGATCTGATCAAGAGCCACACTGGATACCACCTTGGGCATGAAGGAAGGATTGGTTTGGAGGGACACCCTGTCCGCATGAAAGATGATGAAAGGCTCCACACTGCCATACAGGTCTGTAATTCAGATACCATTCTAGCTGAAGTGATTGAAAGCTGTTTTCCAAGAAAGAAATTTTAAGTCTGCAGTAGCAGCCGGCTCGAAAGGAGGTAGAGCGAGTTTCTCCAAAACAAAGTTAAGGTCCCAAGCTGGGGTTGGGAGCTCTCCTGGGTGATCTCAAATTTTTGGCCCCTCTGAGGAACTGCTTGAGCAATGGTTGAAAGAATAGGGGAGGTTTTGTGTTATAATCTGAAACGGCTGAGGCATGGATTTTAATGGAGGAAAAAGACAGGCCCTTGAGAAGCATCTCAGTTAAGTATTGTAAAAGCGGAGGTAAATTGGGCACTGCTGTGCTCATCCCTTGAAAATGGTTCCAGTCACAGAATCTTCCATTTTTCAGCATAAGATTTTCTAGTACTAGGCCTATTGCCTCTAAAATGATATCCATCACAGGTTTACTGAGGGATGGTAAAGAAGAGAGTATGTAATTAGCCAGGCTGCAAGGTTCAATGTTAGAAGCGGAGGGTGCAGAATCTGGTTTTCCTGCTGAGACAACAGGGAAGGAGTCTGAGGCAGGTGCCATGGGGATAACCGTGACACTGCGCAGGAAGGGGTACCAGTGTTGATGCAGCCAGTCTGGAGCAATCGAAATCATCCTTGGTTTGTCCTGTTTGATTTTTAGTAGTACTCTGGAGAGAAGAGACAGAGGGGGGGAAGACATAGACTGATAGGTTTTTCCAGCTGAAGAACAGAGCATCCACTTTCCAGGCTCGTTTGTAGGGAGTCCTTGTGCAAAATTTGTCCAATTCGTAGTTCTGGGGAGAGGCAAAAAGGTCTATATTTGAGATCCATTTGCTTGTCAACATGTTGAAAATCCTTGGTTCCAGCTTCCACTCGTGTGGGTCCATGAGGTTTCTGCTTTGTCCGTCTGCCAGTGTATTTAATTTTCCTGACAGGAATTGAGCTTGTAAGTGCACTAGGTAGCTCAAGGCTGTGTTCCACAATGCCATGGCTAGTCTGCAGAGGGGGTAAGAATGTATACCCCGCCTCCTGCTTATGTACCACAACAGTGGTGGTATCAGTCTTTACCATTAGTCGTCCTGGAAGAATGTGGTCCTTGAAGGCTGTCAAGAGCATTCTGTACAGCTAACATTTCTTTTTGATTGATATGCAGGTGCATTTGACTTGGGTTCCATTTGCCCTGAATGCACTTCCCTGCCAGGCGAGTCCCCCATGCATAGTCTGATGCGTCTGTTAGGGTTTGGGCAGCAGGTGGTGGTGTGAAAGGTAGGCCCTTGTTCTGGTGACAGGCCACTGCCCACCAAAGGAACTCTAGACGTAGGCAAGGTATGATAGGAATCATTGCTTCTAGATCCTGAGAATGTTGACACCATAGGCTTTTTAGATACCACTGTAGTTTCCTCATCTGCAGTCTTGCATATGGAATTACAAGAATGCAGGAGGCCATGAACCCCGAGGCTTGCACTATTTGTCTTGCAGACAGCAGGGTTTTTGTGGCCACTTGTTTGAAGTAGGTTGTCAAATGAATTTGTTTCTCTGGCGTGAGGTAAGCCACCTGAGAAGTTGTATTCAAGCTTGCTCCCATGAATATCATTTGTTGACATGGTACCAGGCATGATTTCTTTTGGTTTATTGTGTACCTCAGACAAGTTAAAACCCTTTGAACAAAGGCCAGATGACTCAAAGGTATGTCCTGGCTTTCTGCCTGAATTAGACAATCGTCCAGGTATGGGTATATTTTAATATTTCTTTGCCTGCAAAAAGCAAGAACTGGAGCTACGCACTTTGTGAACACCCTGGGTGCAGCAGACAAGCCAAAGGGTAGTGCAGAGAACTGTAGCTTGCTTTGAAGCGTAGGTATCTTCTGCAAGATTCCCTGATTGGGATGTGCAGGTATGCTCATTTTAAATCTAGTGTTGCCAACCAGGCATCTTTGCCTAGCATAGGAAGTAATTTGTGAAGAATCAGCATTTTGAATTTTGGAATCTCCAAAAAGGTGTTTAGAGTAAACAGGTCCAGGATAGGGTGCCATGAATAGTCTTTATTGGGTACCAGGAAAAGTCTCGAGTAGAAACCTTGTCCCTTTTTCCTCTTCTGGTACCAGTTGAATAAGCTCCCATGATTAAGAGAAAAAGTACTTGTTTTTGGGCCTCTGCCCACTGATTTGGGGGTAGGCCCGGACACCCGCTTGGTGTTGGCAAAGTGTGGAAGTGAAATTTGTATCCCTGGGACACTATATTTAAAACCCATTTGTCCTGGGTAAGGAGTTCCCAATTCTTCATGAAGAGCAATCCTTCACCCCAAAGGGGCAGTCAGTTGATAAGTGTTTGGAAATTTTAAAAGGAAGTCATTGAGACAGTTTACCATAGGGGGGAGTCCTATTACTCCCAGATTTGGAAGTGGAGGCCCCCCCACTGCTTAGTAGCCTGTGTCCCCTGGGGCTGAAACCTGGGGTTTTTGTTGTGTCTGGGTTTGGCTTGAGAAGACCTGGAAGGGGCTGGAAAGGACCAATTCTTAGAGGGCCAGTGCCTACTAAATCTAGGAGGCTGAATTTGTAAGAAATCTTTAACAGTTTGCATAGATTTAGCTTCATCTTCCATCTTTTTAAGAACTTCCTCAGCCTTGTTTCCAAACAGGCGGTCCTGATTTAAGGGAGCATCCAACAATTTAGCTTTAACATAATCAGGGAAAGATTGCTCCTTAAGCCAAGCATGCCTTCTGAGCACACACCCAATAACAGCAGCCCTGCAAGGGCCTCTAATGAATCAAAAATCACACTGCAAAGTATGTTTTCCAACTTGTTCAGCAGAATGCATTAAATCCTGTAATTCTCTATTTTCCACACAGGAATCAACAATTTTCTGTTTAAGCAGTCCAATAACATGTTGCTGATACTTTAACATATGAAACTGGCAGTTTAAAGCCCTAATGGCCAAGGTTGCAGAAGTGCAAACCGTCTTACCCCATCTATCCAGCGCCCTGGAGTCTCTATCAGAAGGGGTAGGGTTTTTAGCAGTAGAAGCCTTAATGCCTTTGGGCCCCTTTGAAACAGTCTCTGGATCTGCAATAGGATTTTTAAAAAGGAACTTGTGGGACTCTGGGACCCTGTAGTATCTGCCAGGTTTTCTGGGAGCAGGAGGCAAGGAATCAGGGGCCAAACTAGATTCTGAAAAAGCATCAACAGTGTCTAGTACAGGAGGAATAGCTAAAGGCCTATGCTGACATAGAAGGAAACCCCTAAGCCTCTTTTTTTGAATCAGAAAAATCCTGGCTTTCCCAGTGGAAATGCTCCCTTAGAGTATGTAAGGTTTCCCCAAAAGAAAAATCCTCAGGAGGGGAAGCAGAGGGAACGGAGTCCTCTGCATCTGAATCTTCATAAGTAGATAAGGGCAAATCTAGATCATCAGAAGAATCAGAAAAAACAAAATCCTTATCAGTAGATTCATAATCAACTTCATTCCTAGGCCTCTTTAGAAAGGGGGGGTGGCTACCCCTTGATTATAGTTATTAGATCTTCGGCCATTCTTATTTGTTTTTAGGCAGAGAGGCCTGAGCATGTAGTCTGGACGTCAGTTTTTTAGGCACTGTTCGAGATTTAGGCCCAAGTAAAGGAGGCATCGGTTTAATATGCAAGTCAGTAGGCCTGAATACACCCTCAGAAGCTGGTGCCTGTATAGCGGCTCCGGACCCATCCAAAGTAGAGACATCCGCGGGTTGCATAGTTGAAGCATCTCGCGGCATACCGGACTCCGAATGGGTCTTAGTAGAGGCCTGCGAATCAGAAGGACAGGGTATCAGGGGCTGCAAAAGCGCCTCACTGAGTACCGGCGAACTGGTGACTGGCTTAGGAGAAGCTTTGTTGGCAGTTTTGGACCTTGGTGGCCTGTCGCTGTCTTTATCTTTGCGTTTTTTCGGAATCCCGGTAGTCAGATGGCTAACCGACATTTCTGGATAATTAAACCGAGAACCAAAATATTTAGAGACGAAAATATACAGACGACGGATAGTGCGCTGATTAAATAAAACACAAAACCGACAGCAAGGTACGTCATGGTCACGCCCTAGGCAAGAAATACAGTACAAATGAAAATCTTTGAGATATTTGCTTTCCACAAGTAATGCAATTACAAACTTTTACTAACATCGGTAAGGAGCAGGAAAAGGTTTCCCCAACAGGGTAGTTAGCTTTACTTGAAGACTTTGGTTCTGAAACTCGAAAACGAAAATTTCAGGAGTCGACCGACTGGCACTTGCGAACTGCTTCTCCTACCGCACAGCAAGAAAGACTGATGTAATGGCGCCAGCTACATGTTTTATACCCCTGACAACCTGACGTCATGGAAGAACGGACAGCAACCGACGCAGGACCCAAGACTTTATTAATCAAGCCGACTCTGGGCTACCTGCAAGCAGATAACCCAAATGTAATGACTGCAACAGTGAAACATGAAGAACATCTACAATTCAATAATACCCAAGTGAATCTACTTCTGCACCAGGATCTGAGGTCCCCCCCCCCCCCTTATGGCCTGCGGTTATCACAAGCCTGTTTCCCCTGTACATCAGAGACGGATGCCTGCTCAGCTTCTGAGGACTTGCCTGTGGTTGGATCCAAGGTGGCCTCAACATCAGGCGTGGTCTGTGAACAAGAACCATACTTATCTTCGGGCTCTCACCTGCTTCAGGAGAGACATTCATGGCAAGAAGCACGGCAGAAGTTTCAAGCCTCGGCTTTTGGGCCTTCTGCTTTGTGACCAACTCAACCTCGGGCCCAGAGGATCCTTCATCGAGCTTTTAGCTAATAACTCTAAACACTGGTTTTCCAAGTGAATGGCTAAGGAGTAAAGTCTTCTTAGGGTCTTGGGCACAAAGGCCTAGCAAATGGGAATGGATTTGTGTTCGTGGGTAGGCCCCTAAGCAGAACACTGGAGATGGCTAGCTTTGTGAAATTTGTCTTCCACACTGGCATTTACCTTTTTTTTAGATGACATGAACCCTACCACATAACAGTAGCAAAACAAGATTTCCCCAATGAAGCATTTAACTGAGAAAATCGTTGGAACAGTGAACGGCTCTAAGCAGACTGACATTCGAATGTGGCACTCTGACTGGTGGCACAGAAGTTCTGGGGTCAGTGCATAAGTACATCACGTGTATGGCAGACATAAAAGAGCAGCCGTGTGACGTACCATGCACCCTACAGTAAAGACTTTTGTATTCTGGCCAACGTTGAGTAATCTATGGTGCAGAACTCCCACATGTTAAGAAAAGTGCAACAGATGAATAGGACAGCCCAACTTCTTGTCCATTTGGGCTTGCTATCTTGCACATCTGCTTCACATTTTCTCACTATTTTGCCAGAAAATGTGGCCATAACTGATGCACCTTGAGGTGTTCCTTTAACCCAAATTCTCAGTTAAATTAACTCCATTTCACCTACCCTTATCCAGCACTGCCCTAATCACACTAACTCAATTAAATCATGAGGTTCCTTAAAATTCATGTATATATATAGATATATAGATATATATATATATAAATATATATATTTTTTTTTTATTAAATTTAGCTTTCTCAAATTCTACTTGGAGTTCACTTTGTTCTTCTATGTTATTAGCGCCTTCTTCCAAATTATCCATTCTTGTATGTTTTTCTAATACTATACTTCTTGCTGACAAAATTCCTACCTCTAATGCCTTGTTTTCCTTTAATTGTATAATAAACATTTCATCTACTTTGCATACACCATTGTAATCTTGTAAAGACTCAAGACATTTACATTTATTATAAGCTGTATTATTCTCACACACAATACTCATCCAAAAAAATATATGGGTTTAGTACCTCCTTAAACTTTAAATAAGTATGTAGAACTGATTAAACTGCTCCATATTTAAACTTATACAATTAAGAACTAAAATTAATTCTGAATCCCGTTGTCCTGCTATTAATGCAAAGATGCACAAAGTGCATCTCTGTATCAATGCAAGGCTGCTCATGCCTTCCGTTTATAAAATAGTATGCCACACTTCCCTTACTATTTAAGAAATGTCAAAATTCGATGCAATGTAAAACAGGACCTAAGAGGCAGTTACACCCTGTATTGCAACTTACTCTCAAAATCCCTTAACAGTTTTAGTACACAAAACACATTTATTAAATAAAAATCCTTAAAAAAGGCTATGCAGTCTGCTATATCAGAATAAGGCAAAGCTTCGCACCATCTTCTTACTCATTTCTGGATGCTCAATCCTTCAGATTTATAAAACTACACAGTGTGCCACTGTTCCTCTAACATGAAGAGGCAAAATTCAAACATAATGCATGTGAAGTTAAGTGCTGTTACTGGACCACGTGAGGCAGGATCTGAATGGATAAATGTAATGGCATCATTTGAAGGCTGGGCATCAGGCTAAACTGTAGTAGCAACTACTACAGCATGGGCCCTGCTGCCAAAACGGTTTGTGAGACAGCCTGGAACTGGGAGATAAAGTCTAAACACAAGTATTTAGTGCTAGAACTGCCATGGTGTGCACCTCAAGGAAGTTAACAGTCAATGCCAGGAATGAGAAGTAGTAAGCAACGTTGTAAACAGTGGGTACCTCAACTTTTAGGGAATATACACCAACATCTATATTTATAGTTAAGTAAACACACCTGTACTATACTAACTGCACTTGACAGCTGTAGTAATAATCCTCTAGGACGACTCCCAAAAGCTGTAGGAAGGGTGACTGGAGAGATACAGTTAAGTAGAAGGCAGAAGGGTCTGCAAAACTGCAGCAGCTAACCCAACTCTAACTCTAGTTGCCAATAGTTTGCAGTGTTATGTAAAAGGTGTGAAATGAGCACCAAGTAGCTCAGTCTAGAATTTCTTTAGTGGACATTCCTCTAATAAAGGCAGCTGTAGTGACTGTGGCAAAATGAGTTATAATTTGACACTTTTTTGGTTACGTACCACTGTTTTTCTTATGCAATTTTGCAAAGGGGCTGAAAGGGACAACTTATCCCAGAAGCCTAAGGATTTCTCCTTCCTATTTGATAATATTCTTGTAGCAATTTTCTTGGCCTCCTTTAGCACCTCCTGCACATCTTCAGAAAAAAAGAAGTTATGTACATACCATAACGTTCCATGCAAGTTGTTTATCTCACCTTTATTCTCACTGATGTGTTCGGAGCAAATCCTCGGCTCTGACACGGCAGATAGCAAAGCTCAAGGTTTAGCAATAGCTCGAGACCAAGCCCCTTATCCCATGATGCACTGCTGGAATTACCTCAGATCTTGTTTGCTGCGTGTACTACATCCCTGGAAGATGTCCACTCTCCCAAAAAGGAAAAAAAAATAACTGAACAACCAGGATGATACCAGCCTGTAAGTCAACTGTGAGCCAGGTGGGGGATGGAGGGAGGGACGTGAGAATAAAAGCGAGATAAACAACTCGCATGGAACTTTATGTTAAGTACATAACTTCTTTATGGGAAGTTAAACCTCGATGTTTACTCTCACTGATGGGTAGCGTCCCTAGCACCCGCAATACTGGGTGGCTCAACAGTACATTTTTCAGGACCATAAAACTAAAAGAAACCCTGTCCCTGGAGGCCTTATCCACTTTGTAATGAGTGATAAAAGTATGAGGCTTACAAGTGGCTGCAACACAAATGTTATCAAGGGGCAATTTAGCTTGAAAAGTAGATGTAGAAACGGCTCTGTTTGTATGAGCCTTTACTTTGTGTGGCAAGGGTATGTTAGCAGCTGAATGAACAAATGCGTTACAATCAGATAACTATTTTGAAAGGGTTATTTTAGCCACTGGTCTACCTTTACTGGCCTCCGAAAAGGATACAAAAAGTTGATCTGATTTCCTAATATCCTTAGTTCTATCGAGATAAAATCTAAGCGGTCCGTGCACGTCAAGTTTGTGCAGCATGTATTCTATTTTGTTGGAATGATTGGGGAAGAAGATTGGCAACTCAATGACCTGATTGATATTAGACTCCGAACAGACTTTAGGCAAAAAGGAGGGGTTTGTTCTGAGATACACTATCAGCATGAAAAATCATATAAGGGGGTTTGATAGACCATGCTTGAAGTTCTAACACTCTGCGGGCAGAAGTAATGGCCACTAGAAAAATGGTTTTCCATGACAGAAATCTCAGATCACAAGATGATGCTGGTTCAAAGGGGGAGGGGATTATTTGAGATAGCATAAAATTCAAACTCCAGGAAGAATAAGGAGTGTTCACTGGGGGCCTCTTGTGAAAAGTACCTTTGAGAAAAGCCTTAGATAACTTATGGGCCATAATATTTAAAAGTATAGTTGTGTACCTACCATAAATGTAGATGTTAGAGTGTATTCACTGTTGCAGTCATTACTCTTGGGTTATCCTGCTGGCAGGCTACCCTCAGTCGGCAAGAATTCCAAAGTCTAGGTGCGGCGTCGGTTGCAGTCGCCTCATCACTGACGTCAGTGCGCCAGGGGTATAAAAGATGCAGCCAACGCCATTTTCTTCAGTTTTTCTTGCCCCAGATGTCAGGTGCCCCCAAATTGGTAGGCTGAAAAATATGCCAATAAAAATGCAAGCACAAAAATAACATTTCATTCATCTACAAGCAAATACACCGAAAAGGTTGCATAGGATGGAGAAGTGCAGATAAGTCCCAACAAAGAAAAGGGGGGTGGTGGGTAACCTGGACTGCAACAGTGAATACACTCGAGCATCTACATTTATGGTAGGTACACAACTGTACTATGTTCGTGTTTCACTGTTGCAGTCATTACTCTTGGGTTGATTGCCAAAGCTGAGGAAGGGTGGCTGAGCTAAATAGGATTAGGAGAGGCTATGAGGCCCTGCAGAACTGCAGTGGCAAAGCCTGCTCTGGACTTAGAGTAAAGAGGTAAGTGGTAGTGCTTTGTGAAGGTGTGCACTGAACTCCAAGTTGCAGCCTCTAAGATATCTTTGGTTGGTACTCCTCTGAGGAAGGCTGCTGAAGTGGATGCTGCTCTGGTGGAATGAGGCCTAATGCCCTTAGGCACCAATTTGCCATGTTCAAAATAGCAGAAATGGATGCCATTGCCTATCCATTTAGAAACAGTCTGTTTAGAGATAGCCTTTCCTTGTGATCCTGCAGCATATGACACTAAAAGTGGCTCAGTCTTTCTGAAAGCTTTAGTTCTGTCCAAGTAGAAGCGCAACTGCCTGTGTATGTCCAAAGAATGCAGAATTTTCTCACCTTTGCTCTGTGGGTTAGGATAAAAGGTAGGCAAGTGAATGGTTTGGTTAAGGGCCACACTGGACACCACCTTAGGCATACATGTAGGGTTTGTCCTCAGAGAAACCCTGTCTGGATGAAAGGTTCCACAGCCATGAGTGCTTGTAACTCAGAGACTCACCTTGCAGAGGTTACTGCTAGGAGCAGAGATGTTTTCCAGGATAAGAATTTAATATCTGCTGTTGATGCTGGCTCGCAAAGAGGCAGTGTCCGTTTTTCCAAAATGGAATTGAGGTCCCAGGCCAGAATTGGTGCTCTCCTTGGAGGTCTAAAGATTTTGGTCCTTCTGAGGTACTGCCTTATTAAGGGATGAGAAAAGATAGGTGGTTCCATATTTTAATGGGCTGAAATGGCAGAGGCATGAATCTTAATTGATGAGAAAGGAAGGCCTTTGTTTAGCATCTGTTAGGTATTGTAAAATTTGAGGGATATTTGGTACACACGTGTCAATGCCTTGTTCCTGGTTCCAAGCACAGAATCTCTTCCATTTTTCTGCATACGATTTTCTGGTGCTGGGCCTCCTGGCCTCCAAGATAACATCCATAACAGCTTCTGAAAGGAGTGTTCTGAACGGCTACATTATCCGCCATCCTGCAAGGTTTAAGGTCCTGAGTTGGCTGTGCAGGATCTGATTGTTTTGTTGGGTGAGTGAGAAGTTTGAGGCAATATCCATGCTGGACCTTGAGACAAGCTCTTTAGGATTGGGTACCAGTGCTGGCGTGGCCAGTCTGGTGCAATCAGTATCATTTTTGGCTTCTCTTGTCTGACCTTTAGTAGTACCCTGGGAAGGAGTGGCAGTGGGGGAAAAGCATATACCTTTAGATTTTTCCAGCTGAAGGCTAGGGCACCCACTTTCCATGCTTGCTTGTGATAAATCCTTGTGCAAAATCTCTGCAATTGGCAGTTGAGGGGAGGTGAATAGATCTATGTCTGGGCATCTCAATTTCTTTATTATCATGCTGAAGACTTGTGGATCCAGTTTCCATTCGTGGGGATCCATGAGGTTTCTGCTTAGTTCATCTGCCAGAGTATTTGTTTTTCCTGGCAGGAATTGTGCTTGCAGGTGAACTTGAAAAGCCAATGCTATGTCCCATAAGGTCATTGCTTGTCTGCAGAGGGGGCAGGAATGTGCACCTCCCTGCTTATGTACCACGTGACCGTAGTGTTGTCTATCAGTAACTGTCCTGGATGAAGCAGGTCCTTGAAAGCTGTCAGGGCATTTTGAACAGCTAGCATCTCTTTTTGATTGATGTGAAGATGCATCTGGTTTGCAGGCCATGTGCTCTGAATACATCTTCCTGCCATATGGGCCCCCCTAGGCATAATCTGATGCATCCGTTGTCAGTGTCTGGCTGTGGGTAATCTGAATGGCAGACCCTTGTTGTGGTGACAGGCTTCTGCCCACCATCGAAACTACTGTTGCAGGCAGTGAACGAGTGCAATTACTGTCTCCAGGTTGTGGCAATGTTGAGTCCAAACACTTTCTAGATATCATTGTAGTTTCCTCATATGCAGTCTGGCATATGGAATTAGTAGAATGCAAGATGCCATGAAACCCAAGGCCTGCAGGATTTTCCTTGCAGATAAGTGGGGTTTTGTTGCCAATTTCTTGAAGTAAGTAGTCAGTAGGCAGTTGTATTTAAGCTTGCACCCAGGAATATTATTTCTTGAGAGGGCACTAGTTTTGATTTCTTTTCATTTACTGTGTACCCTAGGCCAATTAGTAATCTTTTTACAAACGCCAGATGCTTCAGAAGAATGTCTTTGTTCTCTGCTTGAATTAGGCAGTCGTCCAAGTATGGATATATCTGAATTCCTTTTTGTCTGCAAAACACAATTACTGGTGCCAGGCATTTTGTGAAGACCCTGGGCGCAGTAGATAAGCCAAAGAGCAGTGCAGAGAATTGGTAATGCATTCAGCCAGCTATGAATCTGAGGTATCTTCTTCAAGATTGTCTGATTGGGACATGCAGATATGCCTCTTAGTTCCAAAGTTACGAGCCAAGCCTTCTTGCCCAGCATGGCAGTAGCTGCTATAGAGTCAACATCTTGAATTTTAGAACTTTCAGAAATGTATTTAGTATAGACAGGTCCAGTATTGGTCTCCAGGTTTTGTCCTTTCTGGGTACTAGAAAGAGTCTGGAGTAAAATCCTTGCCCCTGCTCTTGTGGTACTTGTTGAATGGCCCTCATGTCCATGAGGGCAGTAATTTGTTTTTGTGCCTCTGCCCACTGATTGTGTGGCAGGTCTGGCATACCTTTTGACCTTGGTAGGGTGTGAAAATGGAACCTGTAGCCCTGGGACACTATGTTCAGGACCCATTTGTCTTGGGTAATCATTTGCCAATTTGATGAAAAAAGTGCTAGTTTTCCCCCTAAGGGGGCTGCCAAATGAAAAGTGTTTGGATCTGGTACAGGAAAGTCATTGGGACTGTTTCCTGTAAGGTTATTTATGTTCTCCGCTTTTGGAGGTAGGAGCACCCCATTGTTTAGGCCTGTATGAGCCTTGGGGCCAAGATCTGCCTCTGGGACGCCTTCATCTGCCTCTTTGTGGTCTGTCTGACACTGGAAAGGACCAATTTTTAGAGGGCCAGTTCCTGCTAAACCTGGGTAGCTGTACCTGTAAGAAATCCTTGACTGACTGCATGGATTTTGCTTTATCCTCCATTTTTTTCAACACCTCTTCTGCTTTAGTACCAAAGTATCATGCTGTAATGGTGCATCTAATAATTTTGCTTTAACATGATCAGGCAGATTCTGTTCCTTTAACCAAGCATGCCTCCTAATAACAGAGCCTGTAACAGCGGCCCTGCAAGAGGCCTCCAGTGTATCATAACTACATTGCAAAGTATGCTTTCCCACTTGTTCAGCTACATGCAATAATCCCTGCAATTCCTTGTTCTCTGAACATTCAGTATTTGTCAACATTTTCTGCTTAAGCAGCGACATTAAATATTGCTGATATTTAAGCATATGAAACTGACAATTTAAAGCCCTTACAGCCAGGGTAGCAGAAGTGTGGACTTTTTCCCCCCATCTGTCTAGAGCCCTAGAATCCCTATCAGAGAGGACAGGGTTTTTTGCAGTGGAAGCTTTAACCCCTTTGGGACCTTCAGATATAGTTGCTGGGTCAGCTGCGGGGTTTTTATATAGGAACCTATGAGAATCCGGGACCTTGTAGTATTTGTCTGGCTTAGCAGGTGCAGGGGGTAAAGAGTCACGGGACAGGCTGGACTCTGAAAATACATCTACAATGTCCAGAAAAGGTGGAATAGCAAGAGGTCTGTACTGAGGAAGTAGCAGAAAGTCTCTGAGCCTTTTCTTAGATTCAGAATAATCTTGGCTCTCCCAGTGGAAATGCTCCCTCATGGTATGCAAGGTTTCCCCAAAAGAATAATCCTCAGGAGGAGAGGCTGAAGGAATGGATTCTTCAGCATCAGAATCCTCATATGGAAGCATGGAATAATCCTGTTCAGAAGAGGAATCAGAGGAAATGGAAACCTGATCAGAAGAATCATACTCTGTCTCTTGCCTAGGCCTCTTATCAGGAGGGGGATGGGAGCCCCTGATAAAAATAATTAGGTCTTCGGCCATTTTGAGCATCTGTTTTTTTAGGCATGGAAGTCCGAGAAGGAGAATGCTGTACTTGTTTCTTTGTCTTTAGAGCTGCTTTAGTCTTTGAAGCTGAAGATGGCTTAATATATAGTTGTGTAGGTCTGAAGACACCCTCGGAAGCAGATGCCTGCTCAGCGGCTCTGGACCCATCTGAGGGAATGACTTCCGAGTGTCCAATACCTTGAGTATCCAGAGGCCCAGTCAGCTCAACGTGGGAGTCGGAAGCGGCTAGCGGCTCTGAGGTGGCGGGCGCCAGGGGCTGCGAAAGCGCCTCACTGAGAACCGGCGAACTGGCGACTGGGCTAGCAGAGGCTTCGTCGTCTGTTCTGGACCTCGGATGCCTATGCTTTTCCTTGTGTTTTTTGTAAACTCCGGTTGTCGGCTGGTCCAATGGCATTATATAATTAAATCTTCGGCCAAAGTAATGAAATGCAAAATCGAACCGACGTTTAATAGTGTGCTGGTTAGATCTAGCACAAAACCGGCAGCAACAACGTTATGATCAGGGCCTAGGCAAGGAATATAGTAATAGTGGAAATCCTTATGAGGTATTTGCTTCTCACAAGAAATAAAATTGTTAACTTTTTCTGACCTCGGTCTGGAGCAAGAAAAAAAAGTTTCCCCAATGGGGTACTTAGCTTTAATGAAGACTTCGGTTCTGAAATTCGGATTTGAAAATCTCAGGAGTTGGCCGACCGGCACTTGCGAACTGCTTTTGCTTCGGGCACCGCGTGGCAAGAAAAACTGAAGAAAATGGCGTCGGCTGCATCTTTTATAACCCTAGCACACTGACGTCAGGGAAGAGGCGACAGCAACCGACACCGGACCTAGACTTTGGAATTCTAGCCGACTGAGGGTAGCCTGCCAACAGGATAACCCGAGTAATGACTGCAACAGTGAAACATGATGAACATCCATCAATTCCAAGGTGAAAATTGGATATAGCAGCTAACTGAAACCAAACTGTTGCAGCTGCTGCTCCCTCCTTAAAAATCATAGTCAAAAAATCTAGAATGGACAACAATGGAGCTTGAAAGAGGTCAATTTTTTGTCTGCCGGCCCAAATGGAGAACCTTTTCCACTTACTGCGATATAATTTTCTGGTGGAAGGCTTATGGGAAGACAACAGAATTTGCCTTGTGTCGTACAACAGGGAATGAAGCCTGGCTATGTGGAGAACTGGATCAGCCAGTTAGCTTCAATGACAGCAATGAAGGATGAAGGTCCCCTGACGGGTGTGTCAGCAGATCTGGAACTAGGTCCAGGGATCCATGGATCCTACAGCAAGTGATGGTGAAGAAAGGGAAACCAAACCTGTCAAGGCCAAGAATGACTGTCCTTACTAGAGACTTCGCTTTCTGTAAAAATCTGGGTATCGATGGGATTGGAGGAAATGCATATCAGAGACCCAGAGGCCAATCGTGTATGAGTCTCTCTCTCGGGGGATGTCCCAGAGGTGGTATCAGGGCAAAGTAGCTTCTGCATTTAGTATTGATATGATTGTCAAAAAGGTCCCAGCAAGTCTGGCCCCGTTTACAGAAAATCCTGTCCGCAATGTCTTGATTGAGAGACCACTCATGAGGCAACAAGACTGCCCTGCTCAGCTTGTCTGCTATCACACTGGATTTCCCCGGGATGTGCGTTGCTAACAGAAAATGCTGGGATGACACAGCCCAATGCCATACTCTGAGGGGTTTTTGACAAAGGGGGTAAGACTTGGTTCCACCCGGTTTGTTCAAGTACCAGACCACTGACATGTCTGTCTGAATTGCAATCAACCCTAGAGGAAGAGAGTCCTGAAAATACTGCAAATACTGCAACGCCAGAAGTACTGCTCTCATCTCTAGAACACTGATATGTAGATGTGACTCGATCTGTCCATGTGCCTTGGGCAGTCTTTCCCTGAAAATGTCCACTCCCACCCTATCAGGGAAGCATCTGTGGTCACAGTGTCTACTGGGGGGGGCACAAAGGGTCATCCCACTGTGACATGAGACATCAACCACCACTGAATGTCCCTCTTGCATGAGTTTGTGATGAGGATCATGTGGTTCATTGGTAAATCCTGGAAAGACCACTGGGTGAACAGAAGCCATTGAAGAATCTGCATATGCAGCCTTGCGAGAGGAATGGCTAATATTGCTACTACCATCAAACCTTGTACTTTCAAGACCTCTGCGGCTGGAGCTCTTCTTTGAAACCAATGAGGCAATGTGCTGAAGTGAGACCCTTTCGGCTGGAAGACGCAGAGTGGTGGTTGAGGTATCTAACTCTGCTCCTATAAAGACGATATGCTGCGAAGGCAACAAGACAGATTTTTCAAAGTTGACTGTGCTTAATTGGTTGCGGCGTGTCAGAGTGGATTCCGTTGCCTTAATCAGTTGATGCCTGGTGGTGGAGTTAAGGAGCTAGTTGTCTAGGTATGGAAACAGCTGGAATCCTAGAAGCCTCAGGTGAGACGTGACCACCGCGCCATGCATTTGGTGAACACACTAGGGGCTGTAGTGAGACCAAAGGGCAGGGCTCAAAACTGATGGCGAATGGCTCCCAGCAGGAAACGCAGGTCATCTCTGGAGTTTCTGTCCATCTTTATGTGGTAGTGTGTGTCCTTGAGATCGATGGAGCACATCCAATTGCCTTTCCCTAAAAAGGGAAGTATGGACTGAAGCGTGACCATTCGGAACTTCTTTCTTCACAAATTGGTTGAGTCTGCTGAGGTCCAAGATAGGTCTCCAGTCCCCAGTTTTTTTTGGAACCAAAAAGAATCTAGAGTAAGTTCAGAATCCTGTTTGGTCTACTGGGACTGGCTAGATGACTTTTTCTAGCAACTTGTGGACCTCTATAGTTGCATGTTCCTTGAAACTGGGTGGAACGTCCGGGATTCTCTTGACAGGAGTAGGTGGGAGAAGAACGGTATGAAATACCCTCTGGAAATGATGCTTCGTACCCAGGTATCGGATGTTATGTCTAGCCAGGCTTCTGGGGATAAAGACAAGCAACCCACGACGGCCTCCAGAGCAGGAGAGCAGGGCCTTCTTTCAGGAGCGCTGGTAGGGCTGACCAGAGAGCTGGCCTCTGTCACCCTGCTGTTGCGGACCCCCCTCAGCTGCACAGGTGGCATCTTCCATTATAACCCCCTCCTCTGCCTCTAGAGGGGGTTTCGCCACACGTGTCCTGAAAGGCTCCTTGTGCTTTTCGGAACCACATCTTTCCGCCCCTAGGGTCTTTGGGATAAGGCCGAGTAGGGGTAGAAAAATGGACTGAGACGGCAGACAGTGTGTTTCCTTCCTGCTCACACCTGGTCAAAGTTTCCTTTACCTTGGACCCAAACAAGGATGAGCCATCAAATGGGGTGTTGATAAAAGAAGACGAAGGGCTCCACGGAGGAACAGAGACGCATCCAGGCATGTCTACACAGAGCAATGCCTTAACTTGTGGCCCTACTCGAACCATCAGCTGCGTAAGATTTGAGATGCATGGACGAGTACACAATTGAGTTTAGAGTAGCGAGCTGGCTGGTAACTTTGTCGGAAATCCCTGCAGCTACCATACCATAGAGAGCATCTCCTAGCTCTTTCAGGAGATCTCTTTATAGTCTGGTGAAGTTGGTTAAATAGCTCAGTGATCGAAGAGAAAAAGTCTGATCCTAGAATCTGTTAGGAGAATGGATAGATGAGGAAGTCTCAGACATTTCCTTCTTGGCGGTTGCCACCACCACCATGGCATCAACAGGCACTCCCTTAGTCAAAAAAGGTTTATCCAAGGGGGCAGAAATGAACTTATTTGGCCTCCAAGGGACAGGTTCCATGGACTCTGGTGACTCCCACGCCTTACGAGAGATCAGATCCATGAGCTCATCATAACCCAAGAGGTGGATGGTTGAGAGCCGAAAGCCTTCAGAAGCACTGACTCGTCCTCAGTAGGGCTTTTGGAATGCCAATCACCCCTTTGCCTAAGAATCTCTAGTATCTCCGCAAAGGAGATATCCTCAGAGGGGGATCGAGGGGATCCTTCTTACTCATCCAAGTCAGTGTCAGAAGTCAAAATCTCCTGTGGGGAGTCCAAGTCTCTCCTCTTACACAACCTCTTCCTAGGGACCTCCTCAGCAGGAGCCTCTGGAGAGGTCTCGGAAGAGCAAGGGGTGCCCTGTGGGGCTACCTGAGGCTCTGGGTCTCTATGCTTGGGTTGGCTGATGGAAACAGAAGCAGACAGGTGCTTGAGGGGAGGAGGAAGCCAGACCTGATGCTGAAGATGTCCTTGGAGACATGACTCTCCTCATAGCTTTGAAAGCCCCACTGCTCCAATGAGAAGGATTAGACGGACCTGAAGGAATCGCCTGATCCTCCCGCATCAAGGCCATGGGCTCCGAGCCACAGGTAGGAGCAGAGCTCATCAGAGCCGAAGCCCTGAGAGGAAGAGTCAGCACCAACAAGTCGGTACAACTACCCTCACCGGACCTGACAAGAGAGTGTCGGCTCCTAGAGTCCCCAGTTGGTGCAGAGGAACCAAAGATACCGGGACAGGTCTCGACTCCACAGGATCAACATACATCAGGTCGACCTCCTCCGGCTCCGAAAATCCAGTACGGCTCGGAGGAGCAGCAGTCAAGTCCGGGGTGATGGTCTTAGATTCCGACAGAAGTGTCGGAGCCGACAATTTGGCAAGGCCTGGTGCCCATAAGAGCTTCTGCACCAACCGGTCAATATCCAGATGAGAGGGGCTGACAGAAGACTTCGAGGAATACACAGACTGTGCCGTTTGAAGTAAGGGAGATGGAGTCTCAGAGACCAACTCCAAGGCTGTGAGCTGGCTCCGACAGGAAGGGACACCCGGCTCTGAGGTCAGTGGAACCAATGGCCCTGAATAGTCAATTTTCTTAGCCTTCTTAGATCTCCTGGAATCCGCAGAAGATTTTGAAGACTTGGAAGATTTGCTGGCACCATCCTGTTCACTCAAAGCTTCAGAGAAGGGGAGTTTAAGCAAGCCTCAATCCACCAATTTTCTCTTCCTTTCTAACACTCTAGAAGAGAAGGAATGACAAATACTACAAGATTCTTGTAGGTGCTTCGCACCCAAACAGTACACACACTGAGCGTGCCAGTCAGTGACTGACATCTTTGAAGCCAGACTTAGATTTCTCTCTAACTTCAGACATAATTAAGCTAATGCTTAAACTCTAAAGACAACTAAGCAAATATGTAACAGTTTTAACGCACTGAACAATGTCCAAAAAGGCAAGGCCAAAAACTAAGAGCAAAAAGGCCACCAACTCAAACGGGCCAGAACAACCATTAATAAAGGAAGGGGCTAAAAAGTCTAAATCACACTAAAGTAGTACTACACTAACACTAAGAAATATAGAAAAAAAGTTTGTAAAAACTTGCCAACAGATGAAAACAGTCTTAAGCAATGCTGGAAACCAAGAGATCCGTGCAGCGGCAAACTAGATCTGAGGTAATTCCAGCAGTGCATCATGGGAGAAGGGGGTTGGTCTCAAGCTGTTGCTAAACCTTGATCTTTGCTATCGTACATGTCGGAGCAGAGGATCGGCTCCAAATCCATCAGTGAGAATAAACAGCAAGATTTAACAACTTCACATTAGTTGTCTAAAAGGAATTAAAATTCTATAAGCCGGGAATTCAGTTGCCAAGAAAGGGTGTATCAAATAAAGTTATGTTCTTACTGTAATGTTCCACCTGTGTTGCTGATCTTCATTCATTCCTGACTGATGGGTCTCGGTTCCATACTAGGAACCGACTCGGCAGATATAACGAGCTTGTCCCAGCCAAAAACACTCAAGCTAAGGTTACCCATAGTGCCCCTTCTCCTAATCTCCTCAGATAGAGTTTGCTCGTAAAGATATTAAAGCGGAAGCTTTGTCTGGGCAAATGCCCTAAACGTATCTGATGTTAATACTCATTCACTCATGACTGATGGGGCAGATGGGAAGGATATTCCTGAGCACCACTGAGCAAAAGGACGCTCTCCCCCTGGAGACCAAATCCAATTTGTAATGAGTGATAAAGGTATGAAGGGTAGCCCAAGTGGCTGCTTCGCAAATCTCATCCATAGAAGCTCTTGAATGAAAAGCCACTGAAGTAGCAAATGATCTGATTGAATGCACTTAGATTTTGGTAGTTAAACATACCTGGTTTTGTTGATGGATGAAAGAGATGCAGTCCCTCAACCATTCTGCCAAACTGACTTTCGAAACTGATTTTCCTGACTTGGGTCTTGAAGAGGAGAGGAACAATTAGTCCAATTTATGGAAAGATTTAGTCCTGTCTAAACAGAAACTTAGTTGTCTATGTACATCTAATAAATACAAGCAAGATTCTCCTTTATTGGAAAAATTTGGGAAGAAAACTGGTAGGTCGATGGATTGATTGATATTTAATTCCAAGACAACCTTGGGTAGAAAGGAAGGGTTAGTCTAAAGAGATGCTCTCTGTGGAAAACTAATGGCATTTTACACACAAAACCTGCAATTCTGATACTCACGGAGTTAATAGCTACCAAAAATGAATTTAATATCGCAGGAGGCAGCAGGCCCAAAGGGATGAATCAAAGTTTGCAGAACCAGTGTCAAATTCCAAGGTTCAATGGGCTCTTTGAAGGGTGGTTTTATATTGCAGGACTCCTTTCAAAAAGGTTTTACACAGACAGTAAGATATTAGTGAGGAATCTCTGAAACCATTATGGAAGCTTGAGATAGCTGCTAAATGGACCCAGATCATAGGAGATCAAAGCTCCTGAAAGGAGTAAGGTTGTTAAATACTCCAACAATTAACTAATGGGAGCTAGAAAAGGGTCCGGTCCCTTCTGCCAAAATCAAAACACAAATCTTGTTCCAATTAATATAAAGAATTTTCCTGGTGGACGGTTTATGGGAAGCCAGAAGTATTTTTTATCCGGGGAAGAAAGGTTATTTCACCCCTTGTGGGTGAGACAATAACACTGGAATTGTATCCAGAGTTCACTGGCAGTAAATCAGATGAGGCCAAAGGAAGGGGAACCAGATATGTCGGGGCCAACACGGTGCAATGAGGATTACTTTGCTTCTCAACCGAAGAGCTTACTTTAGAAATTGTGGGATCAGAGGGAAAGCATAAAGTAGTCCGGGGGCCAACTGTGTACTAGAGCATCCCTTGGGGGCTCCCTCTGAGGGGGGATTAGGCCAAAGTAGCTGCTGCATTTGTGGTTGGTGGGGGATGCAAGAAGATCGCAGTAAGGCTGACCCCAGTGACAAAAAATCTTTTTCGCTACTTTGGGATTGAGAGACCACTCATGAGGCATCTGCTCAGTTTGTCCGCAATCACTTGAGCTCCCAAGAATGTGCACTGCCACCAGAAAACGGTTGGAGGCTTTGCCCATTGCCATAGTCTCATAGCTTCCCGACAAAATGGGTAGGATCTGGTCACCCCCCCCCCCCCCGGTTCTTGATGTACCAGACCACTGACATGTCTGACTGAAGAGCAGTTGTCCCCAACAGGAGGGCGGATTGAAATGCTTGCAACAGCAGAAGCACAGTCCTTGGTTCTAAGACGTTGATATGCAAGTTGACCTCTAAGGGGGACCAGGTGCCTTGGACCATCTTTACCTGAAAATGCCCCACCCCATCCCATTATGGATGCTTCCAAGGTCCCTATGGCCTTGGGCTGAGAGGGTGAGGAGGGACAATTCCATAGTTCCATTTCTGGCTTCATCCACCAATTCAGATCTTGCTTGCAGCAGTTGGTTATGCAGATCGGGTGGGACATCGGATGCATTAACAGGGACCACTAAAAGGCTAGGACCACTGCAGTAATCTCATATGCAGTCTTGCCAGGGAAACTATAGTAATCGTTGCTGCCACTGACCTTAGCAGTTGAAGGACTAAACGAGCTGGTACTATGTCCTGAGAGAGTATTACTCGGAGCTGAGGTCTTAGTCTGTGAAGCCTACGATAAGGAAAGGCGATAATACAAGCCCTAGTGTCGAATGCTGGTTCTATAAAATTCTAGCCTTTGACTAGGTAGCAGTTGTGACCTCTTCATTTATAGAGTCGTGCTAACTGTAGGGTATAATGCAAGGCAAGAAGCAGTAGATGCTTGGAGGGGGCGGTAAGGAGCCAATAGTCTAAATATGTAAACACCCGGAATCCTTGCAGTCTCAAGTGAGCTGTTACTACTGCCATACATTTCGTGAACACTCTGGGGGGCTGTGGAGAGACCAAAGGGCAATGTTCGAAACTGGTAATGATTGGCTGGCAGCGGAGATATCTTCTGGAGTTTTTGTCTATTTTTATGCAGTAATATGCATCCTAAATATCTATAGAGCATATCCAGTCATATTTTTCCAGAAACGGGAGAACAGACTGAACCATGACCATCCCTTGGCCTGTTTGGTGAACTTGTTCAGGATGCTGAGGTCCAGGATTGGCCTCCAGTCCCCTGTCTTTTTTGGCACTAATGAATCTAGAAGAATCCGGATTCTATTTGGTCTTTTGGGACTGCTTGGATGACTTTTTTCAAGCAGCTTTCAAATTTCCTGTGCTGCTGTGTCCCTCTGACTGGATGGAATGCTGAGTATTCTCCTTTGTGGTCTCGGATAAAGATTGAAGGGGATGTGGTAAACCTCTGATAATTATAGTCTGCACGCAGGAATTTGAGGTTGAGTGCCAGGCTAAGGGATGCAGAGAAAATCGTAGAACTGCCTCCAGAGGCAATCGGGCCGCTCTTCAGGAGCACAGGAAGGGCTGTCCAGAAAAGGAATCACTGGACCCCTGGTTATGCACACTCCCTCTGCCATGGGGGGGGGGGTCTTACTGAGTTCCCCTCTCTGCCCCGGGGGAAAACTCGCCACGTATGTCATGGAATTGTCCTTGGGATTTCCTGAACCACATTTTTTCACTTCTCTGATTCCTTGTATAGGATCGTTGGGGAGTGGAAAAACGTATGCCCACAGCAAATAGGGTCTTTCCGTCCTTCTCGCATGTGGCTGGCACGTCTAACTTTTGGAACAGGAAGCATCAACGGGAGCATTGACGAAGGAAGACTTAAAAGGGTCTGAAAAGTTGGACAAGCTTATCCAAGAATGACATCTCATGACAATGTCTGTACCCACTGCTCTGACCGTCCCTTCAGCTGTATGTGCAATCAACTGCATAGACGAGCTGGATATTGATCCCAGGGTGGCAAGCTGTGAGGCAACTTTGCCATGTTCCTCATGAAACACTGCTCATGCAAACACCCTTGAGATTTCTATAATGAGGTCTCTTTGGAGACGGGTAAAATGTGCCAAGTAATTCAACGACCATATGGCAAAGATCGTTGAAGCATAAACACGTTTCCCAAGTCTGTCCATCATCCGAGTCTCCCTGTTTGGAGGACAAACAGGACTCTCGTCTGCGAGTTCTTTCTTGGTATCTTACTGCCAACCCTTTGGACCAAAGAGTATTTTGCCTGGTCTGGACCCTTCCAGGCACGCTGCACGATGAGTTTTACCAAGTCATCTGGAGGCAGGGTCACCACGGAAGGAGAGTCTCAGGCACAGAAAACCTGCAAGAAAACAGATTCCTCAGAGAGAGGGTTGGTGGACTTGCAGTCACCCCTCTGTTTCAACATCTCCAGTAAGCCTCCAAAAGGGAAACTCCTCAGGTGGTGACCCCTCACCATAATATCTATCTTCGGTGAGGGATGCTTCTGAAGAATCAACGTGCTTCCTCGTGGACAATCTCTTTACAGGGTGGCTCTTCAGGGGGGAAGATCAGAAGAGGACTCCAAAGAGAGGGTGCCCTGCAGTAGTGTCTTGCTCTTCCCATGCCCAGTGTCCCAGAGTAGTGGACTGTGGCACCTGCGAACCTCAGAGCATGTATATATGGCATTCTGGTGCCGAGTGGGGCCAACTGTTAGCCTGCCGAGGCAAATACCCTCTCCATAACCTGGACGGCAGGTCTGCCTTTAGAGGGATGGGAGCCCGTAACACAAAGTCAACCTCAGGACCAGGATCACACCCTGCTCAGACGAGCCCACCTCCAGGAAAGGAGCCAAGAGAGGACTCGGAGCTGTCAAAGCCAGAGCTGTCGACGGCACTGTAGAAAAAAAGTGGCGCCATACTAGGGATCACTGTGCCAAGAGACCAGTCATCATCCTGAGGGCAGGTCAGCTCCAACTGAGCAATGGTCCACAGGGCAGGACCCGGAACCAAGGTAAGATCTACCAATGGGACCAAAGAGGTTGGCACTAAAGTAGGCATTGGCATCGATGGCTCCAAGTCCAGCGGGGGGGGGGGGGGGTTGAAGGAGGAATGCAAGTTGGAGTCTGTGGAGAAAGCATTCAGCTCCAAGTGGGAGGTAAGTCCTAGAAAGGGTTGGGATGCTTCTGGCCACTAGGAGCCGATACACAAGTATCATTACATCAAGGAACGGGTTGACATCCCTGATGGAGATTCAGGCCGATCTAGGAAAGGACATAGCTGCTGTCCAACAAAGGGGTCAACTGACAGAGAATATCTGGTCCTGGCTAGTGTGTCGACCTTTGACATTGGGGTCAAAAAGACCAAAGGTTGTGCTTTGGGGGGAGGGGGTCACCCGTTTTAATGGGGGAGACTTTTTTGGTGCCGAGGGGGCCTGTGGTACCATGGAAGAGGTCAGTACCATAGGAGTAGCCGCTATTGTCGGTTCTGTGGTCAAGTACATAACCATGGACGGAGTTTTTGGCTCCGGTGCTGACACAGGTGTCTAAGTAATTTTAGCAATTTTTGATTTCAGTTTCGAATGAACCTGGGCCTTAGTAGTTTTTAATTCCTGTGTATGAGATGACAGAGGTACTGGCTCCTCCTCTTCGACTTTTTTTAGGAGGAGTTGAGACCTCCGACTTAGAGAAAGGGGTTTTTAAAAGACCCTTCAGGATTAGCTTATTCTTAGGCTTGGTTTAAGTGCAGGCACAAAGGCCTTACATAGTTTGTAAGGGGGTTGAACTTTTAATAGACAGGACAGATGGCAATCAGTGTTGGGTACCTTCCTGCTACACTTATCACAAAAACCAGTAGTACCCTTTCTGTCCACCATAATACAACTATCCGAACATTAAACCAACAGTAATGAAAAAAATGGAATTTAGCAGTAAAGAGAAATACTGTCAATGATAGTCGCACACAAACATAACACACAATGGGAATTTTTTTTTTTAAATAGTAAAAGAAAAATGCCCAAATGGGTAAGGAAAGAATACCAACAAAGGTATATATAAATTACCAAAAGTTAAGGGAGGGACCTGTACCAGTGAACATACTAAAATACCAGAAAAGGTAAAAGGGAAGGAAATTCTTACTCGCACCAGTAGTAAAATATCGAAGTATAAACTAAGAATAAAGGAGTTATAAGCAATTATAAAAGACACAAGATCAATATTTTGTGAAATAAAATAAGCACTTGGCTCGAGAGCTGGCCTGATGTGTCTTACAAGTCAAAGCGGCAAACTAGATCTGAGGAGATTAGGACAGGGGCACTCATTCTAAGCCTTTTGGTTTAAACACTTGGGCTTCGGACCAGTTGTTTTGCACTGAGAGGGTTTGTGGTCTGCACTGTTGTGGCAGAACAAGTAGCTTACATCCTTCTAGGTTGGGAACTGCTGATTGAGGGCTCAGTGTCTGTTATTCTAAAAGTGTATTAATTCTGGTTTAAGCACTTGGGCTTTCAGGCCAGTTATTTTACATTAAGAGGGTTCGTGGTCTGCACTCTTGTGGGAGGAGAGGCTGGACTCTGCCCTTCTGAGCTGGGAATTTCTGGTTAAAGGCTTATAGTGCATGCATATCTGAACTGCTTCTTACGAAGTTGGTGCCTTGTTTACTGTGGCATAGACTGGATTCGGGCCTGCTGGATCTAGCTTTGTTTGTGTAACTTGAGCACTAATCCAGACATTCTCTAAAGTATTCAATTGTATTTATTACTGCTTGGTTGTAACTTGATTAAAGTGTAGCTATCATTCTAAGTCTTTTGGATTAAGCACTTGGGCTTCAGACCAGTTGTTTTACATTAGGAAGGTTTGTGGCAAGCACTGTGGTGGCAGGACAGGTAGCTTTCATCCTTCTAAGTTGGGAACTGCTGATTGAGAGCCCAGTGTCCAAGGGTATTAGTTCTGGTTTAGGCAATTGGGCTTCAGGCCAGTTATTTTACATTAAGAAGGTTCGTGGTCTGCACTCTTGTGGGAGAAGAGGCTGGACTCTGCCCTTCTGAGCTGGGAATTTCTGGTTAAAGGTTTATAGTGCCTGAATATTTGAACTGTATCTTACTGAAACTGGTACACCTTGTTTGCTCTAGCATAGACTACATCCAGGCCTGCTGAATCTAGCTTTATTTATATGCTTGTTGTTTGTTTGCTTGTTATTTCCCTGGAAGCTAATTCCACCTAATACACGGCTTCTCAGCGCTTCTGTGGATCACTAGTGACATCTGCATTGCTTACTGTACTAGTTCCTTGTTTCACTTGAAAGAAAGTTACTGTTTGTCGTTTTTGCATTTAGTTACTTGTAACACATTGCACTCAAGTCACTTGGCACTTGCTCACTATAACAATTATATAAGTCAGCACTAAAAATGAAAAGCACTACACCCTCACTCCCCACTGGCCCTTGTTTTCAATTATTAAGGAATTCCCAGTATTATTCTAGCATGTCCAAAGGTCAGTTGTCAATCTCCTCTCCGGTCCAGCTGGTGAATCTGGGAATCTTGAGGCAATGTTATAACTGCCTCATGTACACAGACAACCCTCTCCTCCTCCCACATAACACAAATACTTGCGAGAGATGCAGCTATTTAGCCAAACTGGAGGCTGAGCTCTCTCAACTCAGGACTGGCAAGACCAGACAGGAGGAGAAGGCAACTACACACACCACAAAACCAGCCTCACATAATGCTACCACACCACTGAATCAAACACAAACACACAAAGACATACTTGGGAGGCTCTGAGTAAAAATTTACCTAAACAGCAGAGGCCTCCAAAGCAGACACCCAAACAACTGCTACCTCAAGACACCCCACAAGCAACACATAAACCACAAAAGCAGTGTGCAAAGCAGTCACAGCCCTTAAGGCCAAATACACCTCCAAACATACTTGTCATAGGTGACTCCATAGTCAGACACACTGACGTCCCACTCACCAGGCTGAACAAGGAGAGGGTCACTGTAAGCTGCCTATCGGGTGCTAGAATCTGCCACGTAACACAAGCACTCTGGTCACTCCACGGCAAGTACAAATATAACACAGTCATTGTCCATGCTGGTGTGAACGACCTGAGACGTACCTCCCTGGACTACATGAAGAGAGACAGAGGAGCTCTCTGATTATGTAGCCCAGGCAGGTATGACCCTGACCCTGAGCAGTATCCTTCCTTCACCAAGAATGATGCCACAATATAGAGACAAGATGATCAGCTTTAACAATTGGCTTAATGTCTGGTGTCATTCAAAGGGGATCCAGTGTCTGTCTGCCTGGGATGACATGCTTGACAAGCCACGCTGCTTCGCAAGGGACGGCTTGCACCTGTCACCCCTGGGATTCCGGATATTGGCTAAGGCTCTTGCCACCCCCATAGTGCCTTTTTAGGCAAGGCTCAAATTCTAAACCTACCACCCTAGAAAACAAAATGGGAAGAAACTGAGGGTAATGCTGCTCAATGCCAGAAGTCTAAATCTCAAAATGCACGCACTCGAGGCCCTTCTCAGTATGGAGAACATCGATGTCTGTGCTGTAACTGAAACCTGGTTCAAGGCTCCTGAGAGCACCCGGCACTATTAGGTTTTACCTCATATCATGCGTTCCGCCCCACAATCCGGACCACACCACAAAAGGAGGGGTGTATCCATATTCATAAAGGATACCCACACCTCCAGGTTGGTGGCAACGCAAGCTTCGGAAACCATCCAGGTGCAACTAACCATAGGCAAAACTGCTCTACAAATTGTAGCATGCTACAGGCCACCCTCTCAAACTCAGGAACCCCACACAGCCTTCCTGAAGACACTGGAGGGTATAAATGCATCTCCAAACACCATCATATTGGGTGACTTCAACTACCCGAATATAGACTGGGAACATTACTCAAGCCCTAACTTTCTAGCCCAACGGTTCCTGGAGTTCATAAATTCAAATGCCATGGAACAGCTAGTCACTGTTCGCATGAGAGGAGAAAATATACTAGATCTCATTATCACAAACATGGGGACAAAATGCTCCACACCGGAAGTATATCCCTCATTGGTGAGATCTGATCATAAACTAATCTCACTGGAAATCCACATCCCGCCCCCACCCCAAACAAAAAAGACCACAGTGAAGAACTTCTCTAAAGCAAACTTCACACTACTCAAGAATGGTGTGGTATCCTTCAAGGCCGCTGAGCCAGTGGAAACCACAACCCAAGCTGCGGAAGCCCTTACAAATGCCTTCTATAAACACCTCCAGGACTGCATGGATCAGGCAATCCCAAATAAAACCAAGAATCTTTCCACAAAGGGCAAACGTCCAGTCTGGTGGACCCCAGCCATTAAACTTTACAATAAGAGGAGAAAGCTATTACATGATAGAACAAAATCCATAAAAGGGAAGTCACCCCTGATCATTATTAGTAAAAAAATATGAGCACTCATAAAATCAACTAAGGCCAATTTTGAGAGAAAAATTGCCATGGATTCAAAGGACAATCATAAGGCCTTTTTCAGCTATGTTAGGAACCTGGGTGGAAACTCCCAGATATGCTCAGAATTAGTCCAAAATGATACAAAAATCACTGAACCCACAGACACTGCCAACATACTGGCAGACAGGTTCAGTGCAAACTTCACCCCCCTCTCCCCCCCTAAAGGAGAGATAACTATCCCAGCAGAGTGTAGCCTCCCAGACATCTCAAATGTGCAGGTGAAAGCTGCTCTCTCTAAAGCTAAAAACACAGCATCAATGGGACCGGATGGTGTGCCCGGCTGTAAGCTACATGAGCTAAATGAGGAATTAAACCCGCACATAAGGCAGCTGTTTAATCTCAGCCTTACCACAGGATACGTGCCCAAGGAGTGGCGTACGGCAACTGTGGTCCCACTCCACAAAGGCGGTGCCTCTACGGACCCTGGTAATTACCGCCCCATAAGCTTAACAAGTCTAGTCTGCAAAGCTATGGAGAGGATCATAATGGAGCTCATAAACAAAGATATAGGGGACTTGCAGACATTGGACCTGACCCAGTTTGGCTTCGTCAAGGGCAGATCATGCCTTTTGAACTTGGTCGACTTCTTCGAAACAGTCACCAAGGCCATTAATGAGGGAAAGGCAGTCCATACAGCCTACCTTGACCTTGCAAAGGCCTTCGACACAATACGCCACTCGGGTATTGTAGAAAAACTTACAAGCTTAAATGTAAACCCGTATGTCACAAGATGGGTTGCAAACTGGCTTAAGGACAGAACCCACAGGGTTAGAGTTGCTGGCGCTATGTCAGACTCCAAGCCGGTCACAAGTGGTGTCCCACAGGGCTCGGTCCTTGGCCCCCTATTGTTCGGCATCTACTTCTCAGAAGTACAGGCCAACATGGGAGGACTTTGGCTGACAAAGTTTGCAGACGACTGCAAACTGGGCGCCATAGTGGAAAGTGCATCGGACACTGATATCCTTCAGAAGGGACTCACGGAAACAGATAGCTGGTGCCAGAGCCATGGCCTGAATTTAAACGCCAAAAAATGTATAGTCATACCCTTCGGGAAAAACAAGGTAACCCCAAGCTACCATATAGGTGGCAATCCACTAAGCACAGAAGAGGTTATCAGGGACCTGGGGACCCAGGTTGACAGTGGCCTTTCTTTTGACACTCACGTTGCTAAAGTGGTTAGAAAGACCTTCTACATTGCCCACCTGATCATGAAGGGATTCACATCCAGATCTAGTGAGGTCATTGTTCCCCTGTACTCTTCACTTATCAGACCAATGATCGAGTACAATGCCCCATTCGGGATGCATCTCACCCGACATCTGCAGCAATTGGAGAGACCCCAAAAGTTCCTCACCAAAAAGATATAGGGACTCCAAAATCTGTCATACGCTGCCAGATTGAAGAAACTCCAGCTCTATTCAGTTGCATACCGTCTGCTCAGAGGTGACATGTGCCTGACATACAAGGCCATGTCCAACCCGGAATTAATGGACATGCTCCACCTCAAAAAATCCAAATCCACCAAAACCACTAGAGCAAGCGACTTAAACCTTAGCATGGATTTAAATAGGACGTGCTGGAGGGATAGATTTATCCCTCAGAGACTCCCTATGCTGTGGAATAAAATCCCAATCCATGTGAGGCAGAGCACCTCGCTGGCTCTGTTCAAGAGAAATCTTGACCTGTGGATGGGAGATCGTAGGTTTATCCCAGGAATCATCTCTGTGTCACTGCTGGACAGAGGCACAACAAACTAATGGGCACAGTATTTTTTCATATAAGGGGTGGCGTAAGCCGCAAAAATTTGGGCTAGGCTTATAAATGCCTTAGGGCAGATAGCCTAGTATAAACCTATGAACCTATGAACCTATGGGTAATCTTAGCTAGAGTGTTTTTGGCTGGCAAAAGCTTGTCATATCAGTTGAGTCAGTTCTGAGGGCAGAAAGTACAGTTGTGTACACTTACCATAAATGTAGATGTTCGAGTGTATTCACTGTTGCAGTCATTACAATTGGGTTATCCTGCTGACAGGCAACCCCCTCAGTCGGCCTGAATTCCAAAGTCTAGGTCCGGCATCGGTTGCTGTCGCCTCTTCCCTGACGTCAGTGCGCCAGAGGTATAAAAGATGCAGCCGACGCCATTTTCTTCAGTTTTTCTTGCCACACAGTGCCCGAAGCAAAAGCAGTTCTCAAGTGCCGGTCAGCAGACTCCTGAGTTTTTCAAATTTGAATTTCAGATCCGAAGTCTTCATTAAAGCTAAGTACCCCGTTGGGGAAACTTTTTTCTTGCTCCAGACCGATCTCAGAAAAAGTTAATAATTGTATTTCTTGTGGGAAGCAAATACCTCATAAGGATTTTCATTCTTACTGTATTCTAGTTAGAGTTGGAATACGAATCTTCAGACCAGGTTTCCATTTCCTCTGATTCCTCCTCTGAACAGGAATATTCTCTTCCTCCCTATGAAAATTCTGATGCTGAAGCATCTATCCCTTCAGCCTCTCCTCCTGAGGATTATTCTTTTGGGGAGACACTGCATACTATGAGGGAGCATTTCCACTGGGAGAGCCAAGATTACTCAGAATCCAAGAAAAGTCTCAGAGACTTCCTTTTATTGCCTCAGCACAGGCCCTTTGCTATCCAGCCTGTTTTAGACATTGTAAATGATGTATTTTAAGAGTCCAGTCCATCTCCAGACTTTACCTCCAGCTCCTGTTAAGCCAGACAGATACTATAGGGTTCCGGATTCACAAATCTCTTTATAAAAACCCTGCTGCTGACCCAGAAACCATCTCTCAGGGTCCCAAAGGGGTCAAGGCTTCTACTGCAAAAAAACCTATCCCCTCTGATAGGGATTCTAGGGCCCTAGACTGATGGGGTAAAAAAATTTATACTTCTGCTATCCTGGCTGTAAGAAATTGCCAATTTCATATGCTTAAATATCAGCAATATCTTATGTCATTGCTTAAACAGAAAATGTCAACAAATTCAGAATGTGCAGACAACAAAGAAATGCAGGATTTATTGCATGCAGCTGAACAAGTTGGAAAGCATACTTTACAATGTGGTTTTGATTCTCTAGAGGCCTCCTGCAGGGCCGCTGTTACAGGTTCTGTCATTAAGAGGTATGCTTGGTTAAAAGAACAGAATCTGCCTGATCATGTTAAAGCATAACTATTAGATGCTCCACTACAGCATGATACTTTGTTTGGTGTTAAAGCAGAAGAGGTGTTGAAGAAAATGGAGGACAAAGCTAAATCTATACAAACAGTCAAGGATTTCTTGCAGGTACAGCCTCCCAGATTTAGCAGAAACTGGCCTACAAAGAATTGGTCCTTTCCAGTGTCCGACAGGCCACAAAGAGGCAGATAGAGACACCCCAGAGGCAGATCACAGCCCCAAGGCTCATACAGGCCTAAACAATGGGGTGCTTCTACCTACAAGAGCAGAGAGGAAAAATCACAGCCATACAGGAAACAGTCTCAATGACTTTCCCTTTCCAGCACCAAGCACTTATCTTTTGGCAGCCCCTTTGGGGGGAAAACTAGCACTTTTTCACAGAATTGGCTGATTTCAACAAAATTTCAACAAAAAGTTGAAGAACATCAGAGACCAAGTCATGAATGAATGAAGATTAACATCATCAGATCTCATGTTTTGTATGAGTAGGTCCAGTCAGGAAGGAAGGTTTTGGTAACTGCCCTCGGCAATTTCCAAATGGAGAAAACCACTATTGCCTGGGCCAAAGAGGAGTCAACATAATGACCTATGAAGAGTTTCCCTGAATCATCAGAATTACTCTGGACATCAGCGAAAAAGCATACTGAAACATTCTCATCCAAGGAAATAGAACTGCATTCTGTATTCCAAGACTGCTTGTAAGGAGTCCCGCAAAAGAATTTTGTCAGTTGCTTTATGTGAACCAAGGTAAATAGACATCAAATGTATAGACAGCTGGATCACACAATGCAGACCCCTTGATTCAATTTCCATTCGTAAGAATCTATCGTGGTCCTTCTCAGCTTGTCTGCCACAATGTTTTGCTCTAATGGCATGTACGAAACCTGTAGTGTTAGAATTTGCTGACCTGCTAGATCCCAAGTTGCCATGGCTAATATGCACAGATGGGTATCAGCTGGAACCCCCCCCCGTTTATGCATCACCACTGCAGTGGTCTGTGACCACTTGTAGAGGTCCTGAAAACTACAGATTAATGACAGAGATAAGTGCATTTACTACTGCTAACATCTCTGATATGTGTTTTTTTGGTCTTTGTTCCAAAGACCCTGCACTTCTATCTCAGACACACCCTCTAGCAAAATCTAAGGCATATTACAGATTATAAACTAAAGATAGTAGGGAGAAAGGGAGACCTGGATTCAGATAAAACTGGTCTCTCTAGCAGTTCCCTTTTTATAAATACCAAAAGCTAGAAAGTGAACCATCGAGGGGAATTAATACTGAGACTATACCAATTTTAAGTACAACTAAATTTTTTCTCACATACAGAATGGGTAAAGAAATAAGAATCAATGCCATGAATCCTAAAATCCTGGTAAATTCCCTCTGAAGATCTGGACTGAGTGAAAAACTCGGGAGTAAATCTAGAAACAGATATTTTTTCTATGGGAGAAAAGTTCTTTGAACCTACGTAACCAGGAGATACCGCACAAACTATTCTGTATTACAAAATACTAACTTTAAATGGTCTCCAGGAAACCCAGTCTGAAGATCCCTTACTCAAGTGAGAAAAGAACTCTCTGTGAAGATAAGCAAGTTGTCTATACATGAAAAATATTAAAATACTTTGCACTCAACAACTTTTGAGCAGCTGATAAAGAACTAAAGTATAATCAAGACAAAGAAAAGAGAGATCTGTGCCTACAATAATGTGATAAGCATCTTTAAACCCAGACTTACCAAAAAAATACAGTAATAGGTGACAGATTGTTAAAAGATAACGTTTTGAACTTTCACAAGTTGATAGATGAGGAAGGATTCAAGACTAGTCTCCATGAAGTTTTTCTTTTTGGTACCAAAGATATCTCTGAATAAAAATGTTTCCCCACAAGACAGAAAGGAAAGAAATAAGAAGTTATGTACCTACCATAATGTTCCATGTTAGTTGTCTTCTTCTCGCCTTCTTTCTTGCTGGTTTGGTTCTCGGCCATCTTCAAAAGCGCAAGAGCTGCTTACTGGCTCGAGGCCCCCTCCTATATCCCATGATGCCTGGCGCTAGATACCCAGATCCCGTTTGGTAACCTAACTACAGACATAATAATAATCATGATAATACAGTAACTGTAGCAGGATACAGGAAACTACTGGAGAGACTGACAGTCAGAAGTAACAGCCAGAGAAGACTCAGCCAGTGATAAAGAAGCCTAAGGAACTCTTCTCGGTCTACTAGGATAGAGGGATTGAGGGTGGGATGCAAGAAAGGCGGCGAGATGAAGACAATTAACATGGAACGTTATGGTAGGTACATAACTTCTTAATGTTAAGTTGTCTATCTCGCCTTCATTCTTGCTGGTTGGGACAGCGTCCCTAGCACCTCAATCCTGGGTGGCTCATCGGAACAGACTTTTCAGAACACTGGAACCAAAATCACCTCTGCTTCTGGAAGCCACATCCAGCTTATAATATGAAATGAAGGTATGTGGATTAGCCCAGGTAGCTGCCACACAAATAGTTTCCATTGGCAATCTAGCCTGAAAAGCCACAGAAGTAGCTAAAAGCTCTGGTGGAGTGACCTTTGGGTTTAGCAGGAAGGTCTTTATTTCTCAACTGATAAAGGTAATAGTAGAAGACAACCACCTAGATAAGGTGACTTTTGACACCGGTATGCCTTGTTTTCCTTCAGTGTAAGACAGGAACAACTGGTCTGATTTTCTGAATTGCTTGGTCCTATGCAAGTAAAAGCGTAATTGTCTATGGACATCCAACTGATGTAATTTGTATTCTGCCTTGTTGGAATAATTCGGAAAGAACACGGGCAGTTCAATGGACTGATTCAAATTACAATCAGAAGTAACCTTTGGGAGAAAGGAAGGATTAGTCCGAAGAGAAACTCTATCATTGTGAAAAACTAAGTAAGGAGGACGAACACAAACAGCCTGAAGTTCAGAAACTCTTCTGGCTGACGTAACTGCAACCAAAAGAAGGGTTTTCCAAGAAAGAAACTTCAAGGAACAAGAAGCTGCCGGTTCAAAGGGGGGCAGTATCAGGGAAGCTAAAATCAAATTCAGATCCCAAGGAGGCGGGGGATCTCTTACTGGGGGCCTGAGTAGAGTGGTCCCCCTCAGAGAGGCTTTACAAAGCTTAAGGGACATGATGCTTGAATCAGATAGGCCCGTATGAAAGTTTTAAATTGCATCTAGCTGAACTCTAATCATGGCAGAAGAGGATCCAGTTCGAAAAAGTTCTGCTAGAAAATCTAAAATATGGTGCACAAGGGCTGAAAAGGGATCTATATATTCCTGTTCTCTGCCCATAAGGAAAAACGTTTCCACTTACTAGCATAAGTCTTTCTAGTGGTCAACTTATGCAAGGATAAGATGATTTCACGCACCGAATAGGAGATGTTGGGAAGCCTGGCTAAAGTCGGAAGTGGAGAAACCAAGCAGTGAGCTGGAGAGATTGAAGAGACTGGTGCAGCCCGCCCGACTGATGGATCAGATCATCTGGAATTGGGTCCAGGGCTGCTCCAGAAGGTGATGATGCAGGAAGGGGAACCAAATTTGTCGAGGCCAGTAAGGGGCAATGAGGATCATCTTGCATCCCAGTGTGGTAGCTTTCTGAATTAGTTTGGGAATCAGGAGGAATGGATGGGAATGCATAAAGTCGTCCCTGGGGCCAATCGTGAACTAGAGTGTCTCTGGGGAGGTGTCTGGGAAGAGGTAAGAGAAAAAATTGTTGAACTTGCTGTTGAAGGGGGTGACAAAAAGGTCGCAGCAAGGCTGACCCCATTTGCAGAAGATTCTGTCCGCCACAGTCTGAGAGACCACTCGTGAGGCATGAGAATTGCTCTGCTCAGCCTGCTATAACGTTGGACTTCCCAGGGATGTGCGCTATCAGAAACCATTGGGAAGAGATCGCCCACTGCCAAAGTCTGAGTGCTTCTCGACATACAGGGTATGACTTGGTTCCGCCCTGCTTGTTGATGTACCATACCACGGACATATTGTCTGTTTGAATTGCAATGGTCCTGGTGGGAAGAGTTCTGAAGAGCTTGCAACACTAAAAGCATGGCTCTCATCTCCAAGACATTGATATGCAGATGGTACTCGTGTGGCTGCCAGGTGCCTTGGACTGTTCTGCCCTGATAATGCCCCCCCCCCACCCGATCAGGGAGGCGTCCGTGGTCACTGTAGCTACTGGGGAAGGAAGAACGAATGGTCTGTCCTGGTGTAATGATGGGGAAAACCATCCACCAAACAAGTTGGTTTTTGCATGACTGTGTGATCATTATCCTGAGACATCGGGAGTTGCTGGAAATGCCATTGTGTGAACAGCATCCACTGAAGAATCCTCATATGAAAGCGTGCAAGGGGGAATAGTATTATAGCTGCTGCCATGAAACCCAATGTTTTTAGAACAAATCTGGCCTGAATCTTTTTGCATCCTAATAAGACCTGCACAAGTCGTCGAATGGCTAACACTCTGTCTACTGGTAGAGTCACTGACATGTCCTTTGTGTTTAAGTTTGCACCTATAAAGGTGATAGATTGAGACAAGGCGACAATGCAGACTTTTCGAAATTTATTGTGATGCCTAGAGTGGAGCACATTTGGATGGTGTAGTCTCTGGCTAGCAGCAGGTGATGCCTGGAGGTTGCAGTAAGGAGCCAGTCATCTAGATATGGAAACATCTGGAATCCTTGCAGTCTCAAGTGAGCGGTGACTATTGCCAAACATTTGGTGAACACCCTGGGGGCTGTGGTGAGACCAAAGGGCAGCGCTCTGAACTGATGTCTGACTCCCAGCCGGAAGCAGAGGAATCTTCTGGAGCATCTGTGCATTTTGATATGGTAGTACGCATCCTGAAGATCTATGGAGCACATCCAATTGTCCTGACCCAGAAAGGGTAAAATGGACTGTAGCGTGACCATCCGGAACTTCGTTCTTTGAACAAACCTGTTTAGTCTGCTGAGATCTAGAAGGGGTCTCCAATCCCGTCTTTTTTGGTACCAAAAAGAACCTTGAGTAAATTCCGGATCCTTGTTGGTCTGCTGGGACTGACTGGATGGCTCTTTTTCTTAGCAGTTTTGAAATTTCTTGAACTGCTTGATCCCTTAGATTGGGTGGAACATCTGGAAGGGATTTGTTGGGAATGTAGGGAGTGCGAAAGGAGATTTTGTAGCCTTCGGATATGATAGAAAGTACCCATTTGCCTTTTGTTATACTCTGCCAGGCTTCTGGGTACAGCGATAATCTTCCCCCGACTGCCTCCAAAGGTGGACAGCCGGGCAGCACTTCAGGGATGCTGGAAGGGCTTGTCAGAGAAGGATTCTCTTTGGCCCTGATTTTGCGGACCCCCCCTGCCCCTAGGGCGGCGTCTATTGTTGTTCCCTCCTCTGCCCCTGGAGGAGAACTCTCCATGTGTGTCAGGCACAGCTCCCTGGGATTTCCGGAACCACATCTTCCCACTCTTCTGACCCTTGGGATACGGTCTTGAAGGAGTGGAAAAATGGACTCCAACGGCAGAGTCTTGCCTTCCTGCTCACACCTGGTAAGGGTATCCTTCACCTGTGGTCCAAACAGAGCAGAACCATCAAAGGGGGTTGTTGGTGAAAAACGCCTTAAAGGGTTCCATAAAGTTGCATAACCGCATCCAAGCGGGTCTCCTCAAAGCCACATCTGCTGCCTGCGGCCCTACTCGCTCCATCGGCTGCATAAGAGATGAGCCGCATGGAGGAGTTTACTACAGAATTTAGAGTCGCCAGCTGGGAGGCAATCTTAGCCTGAGCCCCCGCAGCTGATGGATCTTGAAGGGTATCTCCTCTTTAATGAGATCCCTTTGAAGGTGGGTAAAATGGTACAAATAGTTCAGAGACCTCATGGAAAAGGTCGCTGAGGAAAACATCCGCTTCCCATATCTGTCCATCATCCTAGATTTCTTATTAGATGGATGGACAGACGAAGAAGTTTCAGCCAGCTCCTTTTTAATGGCCGCTGCTACCACCATGGCATCAACGGGAACACCTTTGTTCAGATATTGCTTGTCCTGAGGGGAGGTGATGAATTTTGTGGGCCTACGGGGAGCTGGTTCCATTGCGTCTGGAGCTGACCACGCCTTTCGAGCCACCACCGACATCAGTGGATCGAAAGGCGGAGACACCCAGGAGGTAGAGGGTCAGGAACCAAACCAGTCCAGGAATACAGACTCATCCTCAGAAGGGTTAAGGGTTAGTCCAGTTCCCCTCTGCCTAAGGATTTCAAGGATGTCTGAGAAGGAGACATCCTCAGAGGGGGATCTCGGGGACCCTTCAGACTCCTCCAAATCGGTATCTGAAGTGACAGACTCAGGTGAATCAACATGCTTCCTCTTGCATTTTCTCTTCCGAGGGGGCTCCTCTGAATGAACAGGGGAGGCCTCAGAAGAGGAAGATACACCCAATGGGGTGCCCTGGAGCGCTTGTTCCCCATGCTTGGGGTCGGGAAAAGAGGCAGAGGCAGGAGCAGGGACCATGGGGGGAGGAGCCGATGAGGCCGACCGTGAAGCTGACTCAGATGCCAGCACACTCCTCATGACCTTGAAGGCGCCCCTTCCCGATGCCATAGAAGGCTCCGGCTCTGAAGAGACTGGAATCCTTCCCGGCACCAAGAGGGACGGCTTTGAAGCTGATGTAGGAGCCAAACTCATCTGCGCCAAAGCTCCGAGGGGGAGAACGGGGTCGGACAAGGGTTCGATGCCACTCGGCCCCTCGGAGCAGACGAGGGAGTCCCAGCGCCCAGATCCCTCCAAGGACGGCACCATGGAAGAGATCGGAGCCGACGATGGCACCGAAAGTAGAGGTATCTGTGCCAACGGACCCACGGTTCCAGCCACAGCATGCTCCGGCTCCGAACTAAAGGGATGAGTCGAAGGAGGAACTATTGGAAAAACAGGTAGAGCCAAACCCTGGTGAGGGGGGCTGGATAGCATTTTTGCCAGGGCCTGCGACTTTAAAAGCCTGCTCACCACTCCCTCCAAATCATGGTCAAATAGCCTAGACGACCGAGAAGAGTGTGATTGATGACTCCGCGCTCAGATTGCAATAAGGGTGACCCTGGAGCAGAGTTTATAGACTCCAATGATGGTGACCTGGAGCGTTTCAGACTCCCTGATGGTTCTGATGGAAGAGTCGGAGCAGACAGGGTACTTCGGCTCCAGTCGGAGCCGAAGTTGACACAGATAGGTACTTTGGTTCCAGCCGGAACCGAAGTTGAAGCAGAAGCCATACCCGGCGACGGCTCCGAGCTGGAAGCCGACGGGCTTTGATGGCCTAGAAGCTTCACTGACTGAGTCTTGGCCAGTGATCCTTCAGGTTTAAGCAAACCCCTCAGGATAAGATTATTCCTACGCTCCTGCAGGACTCTTGGACTAAAGGCGTGACACACCGATCAAGAGTCCTGCAGGTGTAGGGAGCCCAAGCAGTAGACACAAGAAGTGTGACCATCTGTCAAGAGACATTTTCTGACAGCATGAGTCACACTTCTTGAATCCCGACACTTTTGTGTCTTTAGGCATTCCTGTAATGGAAAATCAAATACAAATAAGTAGAATGGAGAGTAGGTAACTGAAAAAAAATACACACAATTCACACAAGTTACCACACCCTAACAGCACACACACACACACACACACACTAATAATACAAGACCTACAAGCTACCACAATTTACTAAAAAGAAAACTTTTGTCTACCTTAAAAATAAAACAATGACAAGCCTCTAACTAAAATGGCTTACTTTGAAAGGTAAACGGGGGTGGGGGAGAGAAAGGAAAAACTCTCTAAGGAGAAAATTTTTTCAAAGGGGGTAAACACTAACTGCTGTACAATCTAGTCTGACCTACAACAATAAAAGTATACCTAACAAAGTACAAAAAAGGCTTAAATATAAGAACAAAGTGAAAATTATAACCTGAGCCAGTAAACGCAACCTCGTAGCAGAAGCGACAAACGAGATCTGTGCATCTAGCGCCAGGCATCATGGGATATAGGAGGGGGCCTCGAGCCAGTAAGCAGCTCTCGAGCTTTTGAAGATGGCCAAGTCAGAGCAGAGGATCGGCTCCGAACCCAACCAGCAAGAATGAAGGCGAGACAGACAACTTAATAATAGTTGCGTAAAATCTAAACCATAATGATAGACATTCTTTCTCTTCTCTGTTGCAGTACTCATAAAATGAGGGCATTCCCAGTGATAGGTGACCTGATGTTGGCCAGTATTCAAAAGAATTTAGTACTGTAAGGTGCACGGAATGCCACATGTAGGCTGCAACCAGACATCAGTCAAAAAAGTGATGTACGCATGCACCTTCCTCAGAACCGATTGCCCCAGGAGGAATGCCAAACTTAAGAAGTAGGGCAAGAATCATCCTAGAAGAAGCAAGGCCAGGGGGAAGGAGGGAGGGATAGGAATACTGCAAAAAAGATAAAGACCACTTTTGTTGTGCTAAGATGGTACATAACTATTCCATGTCCTTCTATTCATCTGCTGCAGTACTCATAATGAGGGAAAATACCAAAGCTCATGAAGTAAGGGAGGGAGTAGTAGCAGAGGAGCTTTCCAGAAAGCCCAGCAATATGGCTCTGGCAAACCCCTGCTCTAGGCTTAGAAATTACATCCAATTTATAGTGTTTAGTGAAGGTATGTACTGAGGTCCATGTAGCTGCTTCAAAAATTGAATGTGTCCAATCCCTTGAAAAAGGCCCAAAATGAAACAACTCTGGTGGAATGAGTCCTAACCGGGGAATGGAGGGTCTTACCATGGTGAGTGCAGCAGAAGAAATAGTCTGCTTGGGACACAGCCCACCACAGGGCCCTGGAGTGGTAAACAAAAAGCTGATCTGACTTTCTAACAGCTTTGATCTTGTCTAAATAAAATCCAAGTTGCCTAGGACATCTAAAGTATGGATTACACTCAGAGTTTGGGGGTGGGGTGGAGGTAGGTAAGTGTATAGACGGATTTACAGATAGGTCACGGACTACCTTAGGTATAAATGAGGGGGGATGGGCACAGTGAGACCTTGTCTGTGGAAGACCAGAAAGTGGAGATACTATAAGGAACTGTAGCTCAGACATTCATCTAGCTGACATTAAGGCTAGGAGTAACAGTTTTCCAGGAACAGTACTGAAGAAAAGGTGTCTCAAAAGGTGGAAGAGTCAGCTTTTCTAAAACAAAGTTAAAGTCCCAGGGAAATGGAACAGGTTTCTTGGGAGATCTGATGAGTAGGATACCTTTAAGAAATTGTTTTGCCTCAAATCTAGCTTTTGGGGGGGGGGGGGTAAAGAGGCAGACAAGGCAGATGCAGCAGACATATGAGCGTTTACTGAAGACCAAGCCAAACTAGCGTTAAACAATTCACACAAATAAGTTAAAACCAAGAGTTTTTCCACCGTTACTGGGTCATGATTTCATTCAAGACACCATATTGAAAATCTCTTCCATTTTACTAAATAAGATTTTCTGGTATTTGGTTTCCTGGCCTCCTTCAGGACTGTGAGCACATCCCCAGAGAATAGGCATCTGAAAGGGATTAGTACCCTATCACCCACAGGGTCAAATGAAGAACCAACAAGTGGGGATGGATGAGGGTCCCTTAGTCTTGTGTGAGGAGGTCCACACTGAGTTAATTTGTGGTGACTGTTCATATCTAAATGTTGGAGAACCGGGAACTAGTGCTATCTTGGCCAGAAGGGAGTCACCAGCAAGACTTTTGATTTGCCCTGCTGAATTCTGGACAGGACGTTTGGGACGAGGGGAAGGAGAGGAATGTACAGTTGTGTACACTTAGCATAAATGAAGATCTTAAAGTGTATTCACTGTTGCAGTCATTACATTTGGGTAGATTCTCAAAGCTATGGTTGGGAGGATGGATTTATACAGCATTAGGACCAGCTACAAGGCCCTGCTAGACAGCAGTGGCAAAGCCAGCTCTGGATTTAGAGAAGGGTAAATGGTAATGTTTGGTGAACGTATGAACTGAGCTATAGGTAGCAGCTTCTAAAAATGTCTCTAGTAGGAACACCTCTGAGAAAGGCTGTAGAAGTAGATGCAGCCCTGGTGAAATTATATCTAATCCCCTGGGGGATAGTTTTACCATGGTGCATATAGCAGAAACGAATACAATGGCTTATCCATTTGGAAATAGTCTGCTTTGAAATAGCCTTTCCCTCTGCTCCTGAAGCAAATGCCACCAGTAGTTCAGATTTTCTTAGAGATTTTGACCTGTTTAAGTAAAATTTTAGTTGTCTGTGTAGATCCAATGAATACAGAATCCGCTCTCCCTTGCTCGGTGGATTGTGAAACTAAGTTTGCAAAAGAATGGTCTGATTAAGAGCCAGACTGGATACCACGTTAGGCATGAAGGATGGATTGGTCCCGAGAAACACCCTGTCCACATGAAAAATGAAACACTCCACTGCCATAAGAGCCTTAATTCGGAAATCCTTCTAGCAGAAGTGCCTGCAAAAAGGAAAGCAGTTTTCCAGGAGCGAAATTTTAAGTCTGCTGTAGCAGCTGGCTTGAAAGGAAGGAGAGTGAGTTTTTCCAATACAAAATTGAGGCACCAGAGGCAGGGGTTGAAGCTCACCTGGGTGTTCTTAAGTTGTTGGCCCCTCTGAGATACTGTTTAGCAGAGGATGAGAGAAGAGGGGAGGTTATGTGTTGTAATGAGCTGAAATGTCTAAGGCATGGATTTTTATGGAAAAAAAGGACAGGCCCTTGTGAAGCATCAGTCAAGTATTGTAAAATCTGAGGAATATTGGACACTGCTGTGCTTATCCCTTGTGATAGACTCCAGGCACAGAATCTTTTCTATTTGTCGGCATAAGACTTTCTAGCACTAAGCCTTCTTACCTCCAAAATGGCATCCATCACAGGTTTGCTGAGGGATGCCAAGGGTGAATTTTGATGATTAGCCACACTGCAAGATTCAAAGCTTGGAGCGGAGTGTGCAGAATTTGGTTGTTCTGCTGAGACAGTAAGTAAGGTGTGAGGCAGGTGCCACGGTGGAAGGTGCAACAATGCACAAGAGTGGGTACCAGTGTTGGCAAGGCCAGTCTGGAGCAATCAAAATCATTTTTGGTTTGTCCTGTTGGACTTTTAGTAGAACTTTGGAGAGCAGAGGCAGATGGGGAAATCATAGACTGATATGTTTTTCCAGCTGAATGATAGAGCATCCACTTTCCAGGCTATTTTGTGATGAGTTCTTGTGCAGAATTTGTCCAACTGACAGCTCTGGGGTGAAGCAAAAAGATCTATGTCTGGACTCCCCCATTTGCGTGTCAACATGTTGAAAATACGTGGTTCCAGTTTCCATTCGTGTGGGTCCATGAGATTTCTGCTTAGTTCGTCTGCCAGAGTATTCAGCTTTCCTGGCAGGAATCGAGCTTGTAATTGTATTTGGTAGGTCAAAGCAGTGTTCCACAATGCCATGGCTAGTCTGCAAAGGGGGTAGGAGTGTGTACCCCCCTGCTTGTTTATGTACCACATAACTGTGGTGGTGTCTGTTTTTTATCATTAATTGTTCTGGATGAAAGTAGTCCTTGAAGGCTGTCAGTGCATTCTGTACAGCTAGAATCTCTTTTTGATTGATATGAAGGTGCATTAGATTTGGGCTCCATTTGCCCTGAATGCACTTCCCAGCCAGATGAGCCCCCCAAGCATAGTCTGATGCGTCTGTAGTTAGGGTCTGGGCGGCAGGGGATGGACAGAATGGCAGTCCCTTGTTTTGGTGGCAGGCCTCTGCCCACCATAGGAACTCTTAGTTGCAGGCAAGGTATGATAGGAATCATTGTTTCCAGGCTGTGACCATGTTGACTCCATAAACTTTTTAAGTACCACTGAAGTTTCCTCATATGCAGTCTTACATATGGAATTAGAAGAATGCAGGAGGCCATGAACCCCAAGGACTGCAGAATTTGTCTTGCAGATAGCAGGGTTTTTGTGGTCACCTGTTTGAAGTTATCAAATGAATTTGCTTTTCTGGTGTAAGGTAAGCCATCTGGGCAGTTGTATTCAAGCTTGCACCCAGGAGTGTAATTTTTTGAGAGGGTAAAAGTTGTGATTTCTTTTTGTTTATGGTGTACCCTAGACAAGTTAGAACCCTTTTTACAAATGCCACGTTTTAGAAGAATGTCCTTGTTTTCTGCCTGAATTAGACAATCGTCCAGGTATGGATATATTTGAATATTTCTTTGCCTGCAAAATGTAATTACTGGAGCCAAGCACTTTGTGAAGACCCTGGGCGCAGTAGATAAGCCAAAAGGCAGTGCAGAGAACTGGTAATGCAAAGTAGCCTGCTTTGAAGCAGAGTTATCTTCTGCAAGATTCCCTGATTGGGATATGCAGGTAAGCCTCTTAAGTCTAGAGTTACCAACCAGGCATCTTTGCCTAGCATAGGAAGTAACTGTTGAAGAGTCAGCATCTTGAATTTTGGAATGTCCAGAAATGTGTTTAAAGTAGGTAAGTCCAGAATGGGACACCATGTCGTCTTTTCTGGGTACCAGGAAAAGTCTTGAAAAGAAACTTTGTTCCTTTTCTTCTTCTGGTAATGGTTGAATAGCCTCCATGTTCATGAGGGACAGTACTTGTTTCTGGGCCTCTGCCCACTGATTTGGGGGCACGTCTGGCCATCTGTTTGGGATTGGCAACGTGTGGAAATGAAATCTGTATCCCTGGGATACTATATTTAAAACCCATTTGTCTTGGGTTATAAGTTGCCAGTTTTATGCATGAAGTGCCAGTTTTCCCCACAAAGGGGCAGTTAAAAGGTAAGTGCTTTTTAAGTGTAAAGGGAAGTCACTGAGACTGCTTACCATAGGGAGGTGCCTTATTTCCAGATGTGGAGGAGGAGGCACTCCATTGTTTGGTTCTAAAAGTCCCTTGTGACTGAAACCTGGAGCCTTTGGAATGTCTGGGTTTTGACTTGAGTGGCTCTCGAAGGAAAGTACAGTTGTGTACACTTACCATAAATGTAGAAGTTAGAGTGTATTCACTGTTGCTGGCAGGGTGCCCTCAGTCAGCCTGAATAACAAAGTCTTGGGGTCCTGCGTTGTTTGCTGTCTCCTCTTCCACGACGTCAGGGGTATACAACATGCAGCAGACACCATTTTAAACAGTTTTTCTTGCCCCAGATGTCAGGTGCCCCCCAAATGGGGAGCAAAAATATATATTTAACTATAAATATATACATGCACTTTAGAACACAAACATTTTACCTTCAACTAAAAGCAAACACACCACAAAGGCTTTTGAGCATAGTGAAGGAAAGAAGAGGTATAGAAAGGGGGATGGCGGGTGGGTAACCTGGACTGCAACAGTGAATACACTATCACCTACATTTATGGTAAGTGTACACAACTGTACCATGTTCTTCGTGTTTCACTGTTGCAGTCATTACATTTGCGTAGAATCCCAAAGCTATGGATGGGAGGATGGAACTAAACAGCATTAGGAGCAGCTATAATGCCCTGCAGGACTGCAGTGGCAAAGCCTGCCCTGGATTTAGAGAAGAGGTAAATGGTAATGCTTTGTGAACGTATGAACTGAGCACGAAGCAGCAGCTTCTAGAATGTCTCTGGTAGGAACCCCTCTAAGAAAAGCTGCTGAAGTAGAAGCAACCCTGGTGGAATGGGATCTGATCCCCTTGGGCACAGGTTTACCATTGTGCAGGTAGCAGAAACAAATACAATGGCTTATCCATTTGGAAATAGTCTGCTTTGATATAGCCTTCCCCTCAGATCCTGCAGCAAATGCCACCAGTAGTTGCTCAGACTTTCATAGAGATTTTGTCCTGTTTAAGTAGAATTTTAGTTGTCTGTGTACATCCAATGAAGAATTTGCTCCCCCCTTCTTTTGCGGATTTGGGAAAAAAGTTGGCAGGTGAATGGTCTGGTTAAGAGCCACACTGGATACCACCTTAGGCATAAAAGGATTGGTCCTGAGGGCCACCCTGTCCGGGTAAAAGATAAAGAAAGGCTCCACTGCCATAAGAGCCTGTAGTTCTGAAACCCTTCTAGCTGAAGTGACTGCCAAAGGAAAGGCCATCTTCAAAAAAAGATATTTTATATCCGCATTAGCTGCTGGTTCAAAAGGAGATGGGGTGAGTGTTTCTAGCACAAAACCGAGGTCCCATGCAGGAGTTGGCACTCCTGGGAGGCCTTATATTTTTGGCCCCTCTGAGGTACTGTTTTAGCAGGCGATGAAAAAATAGGGGAGGCTCTGTGTTGTAATGAGCCGAGATGGCAGAGAAATGGATTTTTATTAAAGAAAAAGATAGGCCGTTGTGAAGCATCTCAGTTAAGTACTGCAAAATATGACAAATATTGGGCTTTGCTGTGTCTATTCCTTGTGCTTGGTTCCAAGCACAGAATCTCTTCCATTTATCAGCATAAGATTTTCTAGTACTAGGCCTTCTGGCCTCCAAAATGACATCCATCACAGGTTTACTGAGAGATGTCATTGGTGAAATTAGTTAATTAGCCATGCTGCAAGATTCAGAGCTTGGAGCTGAGTGTGCAGAATTTAATAGTTTTGCTGAGACAATAGGTGAGGTGTTTGAGGCAAGTAACACGGAGGAAGGTATGACATATTCCTCAGAAGCGGGTACCAGTGTTGGAAAGGCCAGTGTGGAGCAATTAGAATCTTTTTTGGTTTTTCCTCTCTGACGAATAGCAAGACCTTGAAGAGCAGAGGCAGAGGGGGAAAGGCATAGACTGATGGGTTTTTCCAGTTGAAGGATAGAGCATCCACTTTTCCATGCTTTTTTGTGATGAGTTCTTGTGGACAATTTGTCCAACTGAAAGTTTTGGGGAGAGGCAAATAGATCGATGTTTGGGCTCGCCCATTTTCGTGTTAACATGCTGAAGACTTGTGGATCCAGTTTTTATTCGTGAGGGTCCATAACATTTCTGCTTAAATCGTCTGCCAGAGTACTTTGCTTTCCTGGCAGGAATTGAGCTTGAAGATGCATATGGCAAGTCAAGGCTGTGTTCCACAAGGCCATGGCTAGTCTGCAATGGGGGTAAGAGTGGGTACCCCCCCCCGCTTGTTTATGTACCACATAACTGTGGTGTTGTCCGTCTTTATCAGTAGTTGTCCTGGATGAAGGAAGTCCTTGAAGGCTGTGAGAACATTCTGTACAGCTAGCATTTCTTTCTGGTTGATATGTAGATGCATTTGGTTTGGTCTCCATTTGCCCTGAATGCATCTCCCTGCCAGATGGGTCCCCCAAGTATAGTCTGATGTGTCTGTAGTTAGGGTTTGGTTGGCAGGGGATAGTAATGAATGATAGTCCCTTGTTTTGGTGACATGCCTCTGCCCAAAGGAACTCCTGTTGCAGGCAGGGAATGAGAGGAATCATTGTTTCCAGGCTGTGACAATGTTGACTCCATAAGCTTTTTAGTTACCATTGAAGTTTCCTCATATGCAGTCTCGCATATGGAATTAGTAGAATGCAGGATGCCATGAACCCTAAGGCCTGCAGAATTTTGTCTTGCAGGTTTTTGTTGCCATTGAAGTATGTTGTCAATTGAATTTGTCTGGTGTGAGGTAAGCCATCTGGGCAGTTGTATTCAAGCTTACACCCAGGAATGTAATTATTTGAGTGTACCAGTTGTGATTTCTTTTCATTTCTGGTGTACCCTAGGCATGCTAGAAGCCTTTTTACAAACTCTAGATACTGAATAAGAGTGTCCTTGTCCTCTGCCTGAATGAGAATCGTCCAGACATGGATAAATTTGAATTTTTGTCTGCAAAATGCAATTACTGGTGCCAGGCACTTTGTAAAGACCCAGGGCACAGTAGATAAGCCAAAGAGCAGTGCAGAGAATTGGTAATGCAAATAGCCTGCTTTGAAGCGGAGGTATCTAATGCAAGATTCCCTTACTGGGACATGCAGGTACGCGTCTGAAGTCTAGAGTTACCAACCAGGCATTCTTTCCTAGCAAAGGCAGTAGCTGCTGTAAAGTCAGCATTTTGAATTTCTTAATGTCCAGGAACGTATTTAGAATGGATAATTCCAGAATTGGACACCATGACTTGTCTTTTCTGGTTACCAGGAAAAGTCTTGAATAAAAACCTTGTCCTTTAACCTTTTCTGGCATTGGTTGAATAGCCCCCATATCTATGAGGGACATGACTTGTTTCTGGGCCTCTGCCCACTGATTTGGTGACAGCTCTGGCCATACGTTTGGAATTGGCAATGTGTGGAAATGAAATCTGTACCCCTGGGATACCATATTTAATACCCACTTGTCCTGGGTAATTAAATGTCAATTTTGAGCATAAAGTGCTAGTTTTCCCCCCAAAAGGGCTGCCATAAGTTAAGTGCTTAGAGATGGCAGAAGAAAGTCATTGAGACTGTTTACTGTAGGGTTGTGCTTTGTTACCTCCAGATTTGGAGGTGGAGGCACCCCATTGCTTTGACCTGTAAGATCCTTGTGATTGAAACCTGGAGCCTTTGGAGCATCTGGGTATGCCCTGTGCGGCTGTTGGACACAGGAAAGGACCACTTCTTAATAGGCCAGTGTCTACTGAACCTGGGTGGCTGCACTTGCAAGAAATCGTTTACGGTTTGCATAGATATAGCTTTGTATTCCAACTTTTTTAAAACCTCTTCTGCCTTATTACCAAACAGACTGTCCTGCTGTAAAGGAGCATCCAACAATTTAGTTTTATCGTGATCAAGCAGATTTTGCTCCTTGAGCCAAGCATGCCTTATCACAGATCCAGTTACGGCGGCCCTGCAAAAGGCCACCAAGGAATCAAAACCACATTGCAAAGTATGCTTTCCAACCTGTTCTGCTGAATGCAATAAATCCTGTATAAAGTACAGTTTTGTACCTACCATAAATGTAGATGTCCGATAGGAATGCATCTGCAGTCCTTACAAATGGGTTGTCCTGTCGTCAGGCAGCCCTTCGGTCGGCCGGATTCCAAAGTCTGGGTCTGGCCTTGGCTGGTGTCGCACTTCACCCGATGTCATAGCTGCAGTTATTCGGGTATAAAGGCATCAGCCGACGCCATTTTCCTCAGTGTTTCTTGCCCCAGATGCCAGGTGCCCTCTTGGAAGGCTAAATTTGGATAAATGCCAATGTTTCCAAATGGTAGAGAGCAAACACAAAAATAATCATGTATGTACATATATACAAACAAATACACCATAATAGATCCCCCCCCAGCTAGCTATAAGGTGGGCAAATACCCTAGGAGTACCACAGAGGGAAGGGGTGGGTAATCCTGACTGCAGATGCATTCCTATCGGACATCTACATTTATGGTAGGTACAAAACTGTACTATGTCCTTCAAGGATGCATCTGCAGTCCTTACAAATGGGTAGAATACCATAGCCAAACTAGGGGAGGAGGTAACAGGAGAGATTATGGTGTAGTTAGGATCCCTTGCAAAACAGCAGAGGCAAAAACCTGCTCGGGATCTAGAGTATAAAGGTAAATTATAATGCTTGGCAAATGTATGCACGGAGGTCCAAGTAGCAGCCTCAATAATGTCCTTGGCAGCCACTCCTCATAAGAAGGCTGTGGTAGTGGCTGTAGACCTTGTAGAGTGAGGCCTGATGTTTTCTGGAGTTTTCTTTCCATGGTAAGAGTAACAAAATCTAATGCAATTTCCTATCCACTTTGAGATTGTCTGTTTTGAAATTGCTTTTCCTTCCCTTCCTGTTGCATATGCTACCAGTAGCTGGTCAGTTTTTCTGTTGCTCTTGGTCCTGTCCAGGTAGTAGCGCAACTGTCTATGTACATCCAAGGTATGCAACAGTCTTTCTCCCCTGTTCTGTGGGTTGGGGAAGAATGTAGGCAGGTGGATAGCCTGGTTTAAAGACACTCTGGATACCACCTTAGGCATAAATGTAGGATTTGTTCTCATGGACACTCTATCTTGATGGAAGATCAGGAAGGGTTGCACTGCCATTAATGCTTGTAGTTCAGAAACCCTTCTTGCTGAAGTGATTGCCAGCAGGAAAGCAGTTTTCCATGATAAGTATTGCATCTCTGCTGTTGCTGCTGGTTCGAAAGGAGGAAGTGTCAATTTTTCTAGCACAAGGTTCAAGTCCCATGCTGGCAATGGTGGTTTCCTAGGAGGTTTTACATTTTTGATTCCCCTCAGAAACTGCCTGAGCAGGGGGTGTGAGAAGACTGGAGGATCCAAGCTGTATTCTGCTGAAATAGCTGATGCATGTATCTTAATGGAAGAGTAGGACAGGCCTGAGTGGAAAAGCTCTGCCAAGTATTCCAGGATGCTGGCTATGTTTACCAGTGACACATCTTCTCCCCTTGCAGTACTCCAAATGTGATACCGTTTCCATTTTGCTGCATAATTTTTTCTTGTTGAGGGTCTGCGAGCCTCAAGGATAATGTCTTTAACCCTTTGTGATAACTGTGGGTTAATTGATCTTATGCAATGTTCCAGGCAGTCAGCTGCAGAGTTTTCAGGTTTGGGTGCAGGTTGTTGTAGTTGTTCTGTGTTAACAGTAATGGAACCAGGGGTAGTGTCCATATATGTCCCCGAGACATGCTCCTCAGTAATGGGTACCAATGTTGCCTTGGCCAGTCTGGAGCTATCAGAATGATCCTTGGACGGTCCTCTTTGATCTTCAATAGCACCTTGTGCATCAAAGGAAGTGGTGGGAATGCATATGCTGTCAGGTTCTTCCAACTGAACGATAGGGAGTCCACTTTCCAAGCAAGTGGGTGGTACGTCCTTGTGCAGAATTTCTTCAGTTGGTGATTCTGTGGGGACGCAAATAAGTCTATTTCTGGGAGTCCCCATTTTTTTGTAATGGCTTTGAAGATGTCCGGATGCAGCATCCATTCGTGGGCATCCGTGGTAGTCCTGCTTAATATGTCTGCTAGAATGTTTTCTTTTCCCAGTACAAAAATTGCCTGTAACTGAATGTTGTAGCTCAGAGCCACATTCCATAGGTCCATTGCCATCCGGCATAGAGGGTATGAATGTGTGCCTCCCTGTTTGTTGATGTACCACATCACTGTGGTGTTGTCTGTCCTTATCAATTGGCCTTCTTGGAGGAATGGTCTGAATGCCTGGATTGCCAATTTTACTGCCAGCATTTCCTTTAGATTTATGTGCAGGTGCAACTGGTCTTGAGTCCATAAGCCTTGTATGCACTTGTCCAGCATGTGGGCCCCCCAACCGAGGTCTGAGACGTCCGTCGTGATGGTTTGGCTTGGTTGAATGCTGTAGAAGGGCAATCCTGTGTTTGATTGGCAGGCCTGAGCCCACCATAGGAACTCTTGCTGTAGACATGGGATTATTGGAATTTTGGTTTCTAGGCTGTGCTCGTGTTGAGACCATAAATTCTTTAGGTACCACTGTAGCTTTCTCATATGCAGTCTGGCATGAGGTACCAGTATTATGCAGGATGCCATGAAGCCCAGGGCTTGCAGTACTTTTCTTGCTGTAAGATGGTTCTGCTTTGTTAAAGCCAAGAAGTACAGAGGTAGTTGCTGTTGTTTTTCCACAGTTAGGAATGCCATTTGTTTTGTTGTGTCCAGTTCTGCACCCAAAAAGGTTATTCTTTGGGATGGTATCAGTCTTGACTTTTTTATATTGACTGTATATCCCAGGGCTTGTAGCAGGTAAATGACTCTTTGTAAGTCTTCTGTTAGCTTGTTTGTGCTGTCCGCTTGTATCAGGCAGTCGTCCAGGTATGGGTAGATTTGTATTCCCTGAAGCCTGCAATGGGCAATTACTGATGCCAGGCATTTCGTGAACACTCTGGGCGCAGTAGATAAGCCAAAGGGCAATGCTGAGAATTGATAATGCTCTGATCCTGCAAGAAATCTGAGGTATCTTCTGCAATTTGGTCGAATGGGGACGTGCAGGTATGCCTCCTTGAGATCTAGAGTTACCAGCCAAGACTCCTTGCCCAGCATGGGAAGAAGCTGCTGTAGAGTCAGCATTTTGAATTTTGGAACAATGAGGAATGTGTTTAAAGCGGACAGGTCGAGAATAGGCCTCCATTTGCTCTCTTTTCTTGGTACCAGGAAGAGTCTGGAGTAAAATCCTTTTCCTTGTTCCATAGATGGTACTTTTTCCACAGCTCTCATCTGTAATAACTGAGATATTTGTTTCAGAGCTTCTGCCTCTTGAGTTGGTGGTAGGTTTGACATTCCTCTCTTTCCTGGTAGAGTATGGAAATGAAACCTGTACCCTTGGTCTATAGTTTGCAAAATCCACTTGTCCCTTGTGATGTAATGCCAGTTTTTTGAAAATAAAGCTAGCTTTCCGCCTAAGGGTGCTTGTAGTTGTTCCCTGGTAGGCGGTGCCAGCCCCAAGTCACTGTGATTGTCCTGTTGCAGGGGTGGTGACTGCGTCTGTGCCTCGCTGGTTGTTACCCTGCCACTGGCGTCCCCTGTAGGCACCCCTGGATTGGTTTCTGCCCCTTGATCGCCTATTCCTGCGCCTCTGTGCTTTAGAGGAGTCTGGAAAGGACCAATTTTTGGAGGGCCAGTTCCGGCTAAACCTTGGAGGTTGGACCTGTAAGAAATCTTTCACTGTTTGTACAGATTTTGCTTTCTCCTCCATCTTCTTCAGTACCTGTTGTGCAGGAGAACCAAACAAGTTGGCCTTGTCCATGGGTGCATCTAATAGTTTTGATTTGACATGGTCCGGTAAGGCCTGCTCTTTCAGCCAGGCATGCCTTCTGATAACTGTGCCAGTCATGGCTGATCTAAAGGAAGCCTCCAGTGCATCATAGCCGCATTTTAAAGAATGGTTACTAACTTGCTGAATGTTACGTACCATTTCCTGAACATATTTCTTATCAAATGGTTCATCAGAAGACAGTTTTTTAGTTAACTGGTCTAGCATAAATTCTTGATATTGTATCATGTGGAATTGACAGTTCAAGGCCCTGGCTGACAAAGTAGCAGAAGTGTAAACTTTTTTACCCCATCTCTCTAAGGACCTGGATTCCCTTTCAGAGGGGAGAGGGTTTTTAGCAGAGGTAGAAGCTACAGCCTTAGGTCCCTGGGAGATAGTCTCGGGATCTGCAAAAGGAGCCTTGTATAAATGGTGATGTGTGTCCGGGACCCTGTAGAACCTATCGGGCTTAGCAGGGGCCGGAGGTAAAGAATCAGGAGCAGTGCAAGCATCATTAAATGCATCATCTACAACAGAGAGAACCGGAAGTATAGCTAAAGGCCTGTGCTGTGGTAAATGCAAAAAGGTTCTAAGCCTTTTCCTGGAGTCTGAAAAATCTTGACCCTGCCACTGAAATTGTTCCCTCATGGCATGCAAGGTTTCCTCAAAGGAAAATTCCTCAGGTGGAGAGGCAGAAAGGATAGAGTCTTCAGCATCAGAGTCTTTGTAAGGGGAATAAGGAGCCTCTGGAGGGTCTGTATTGTCTGAATCATCAGAGGAATCATCTGTGGACACTGGCTCAGGGGGCTCTGCTCTAGGCCTCTTCTCTGGAGGTGGATGAGAGGCCCTGTCTTGATGAGCTTTGGATCCCCGGATTAAAGAGATAAGATCCTCTGCCAAAGAAAGCATTTGGGAACTGGAACTGGGCCTGTGAGTAGGGGTCTTAGCAAGCACAGTTTTTGTAGCTTTAGCTGCTTTAGCCCTGGCAAAGGCCTTAATAGACATGGCTGCAGGAGGCCTAGCAGCTCCACGTGCAGGAGTGGAAATATCTAAGGGAATAGTGTGTGATAGTTCCTGAGAAATCGCAACAGCAGTTTGGATCTCAGAAGCCGATTCCACGAGGTTAGAAGAAGCCTCGGTAGAAGGTATGCTTTCGGCTGAAGGAAGAACCGCTAGCTCGGTTTCAGCCGAAACAGAGACACTCGCGGTTGGCTTAACCGCGGTTTCGGCCGAAACCGCGGACCGCGAGTGTCGGTCCTTTTCCTTGCGTTTTTTGGTTATTTGTGTAGTCGGAGGATCCGACGGCATCTTATAAGCAAAATCAGAACCGAAAAACTGCTCAGCAAATTCCGACCGATGTCTAAGCGTCCGTTGGTTAAAAGAAGCACAGGCTAGACAAGCTGCTACGTCGTGGTCTGGGCCTAAACAAGGTAAGCAGTAAGAGTGGAAATCTTTATGAGGTATTTGTTTCCCACAAGTTAAACAGTTATTCACTTTTTCTGACATCGGCTGAGGCAAGAAAGAGTCCCCAACGGGTACTTAGCTTTAGAAGTCTTGAAGTTGTATTCGGTAGTAGTAATCTCTGGTTCTGACCGACCGGCACTTGCGAACAGCTTCTGCTTCGGGCGCCACGCGGCAAGAAAGACTGAGGAAAATGGCGTCGGCTGATGCCTTTATACCCGAATAACTGCAGCTATGACGTCGGGTGAAGTGCGACACCAGCCGAGGCCAGACCCAGACTTTGGAATACGGCCGACCGAAGGGCTGCCTGACGACAGGACAACCCATTTGTAAGGACTGCAGATGCATCCTTGAAGGACATCTCTACTTTCCACACAATCAGAAATTAAATTCATTTTCTGTTTAAACAGTCCCATAACATGCTGTTGATATTTAAGCAAATGAAAGTGGCAGTTTAAAGCCCTGATTGCCAAGGTTGCAGACGTATAAACCTTCTTTCCCATCTATCCAGCGCCCTGGAGACTATCAGAAGGGGTAGGATTTTTGGCTGTAGAAGCCTTAACACCCTTGGGACCCTGAGAAATAGTTTCAGGGTCAGCAGCAGCATTTTTGAAAAGAAATTTGTGGGAGTCAGGAACCCTGTAATATCTGTCTGGCTTACTAGGAGCCAGAGGCAGGGAATCAGGAGCCGTGCTTGATTCCGAGAAACATCAACAATGTCTAATACAGGAGGTATTGCCAAAGGCCTATACTGAGGAAGAAGAAAATCCCTAAGCCTCTTTTTGGATTCTGAGAAGTCCTGACTCTCCCAATGAAAATGTTCCCTTAAAGTATGCAAAGTCTCTCCAAAAGAGTAATCCTCGGGAGGAGAAGCAGAAGGGATGGCTTCCTCTGCATCAGAATCCTCATAAGGTGGAATAGAAAATTCCTGATCAGAAGAGGAATCAGAAGAAATGGAAACCTGATCCGAAATTCATAATCAGTGCCTTGCCTAGGCCTCTTAGCGAGGGGGGGGGGACCCCTGATCAAGGTAATTAAATCCTCAGCCATTTTGATCATTTGTTTTTTAGGCATAGGGGCCTGAGCACGTGGCTCATGGGTAGGTTTTTTAGACACAGACGTAGATTTTGGCCAGGTTTCTGATGATGGCATCGGTTTAATATACAAATGTTGAAGGCTGAAAACAACCCCAGAAGCTAGTGCCTGCTCAGCGGCTCCGGACCTATCCAAGGGAGAGACATCCGTGGGTTCAATACTTGCAGAATCTCACGGCATACCGGACTCCAAATGGGTCCCTGTAGAGGCCTGCAACTCAAACGTAGTGGGTATCAGGGGCTGCGAAAGCACCTCACAGAGTACCGGCAAATGCACGACTGGCTTAGGAGAAGCTTCGCCGTCGGTTTTGGACCTAGACTGTCTCTCTTTCCTTGCATTTTTTGTGAACTCCGGTAGTCAGATTGCTAACAGACGACATTTCAGGACAGTTAAATCTTGAACAGAAACATTTAGAAGCAAAATTATACAGACGCTTAATAGTGCTTTGGTAAATTTAGTACAAAACTGACAGCAAGGCACTTCGTTATCAGGGCCTAGGCAAGGAATACAGTACAAATGAAAATCCTTATGAGGTATTTGCTTCCCACAAGTAATGCAATTATTTACTTTTACTGACATCAGTAAAGAGCAAGAAAAAGTTTCCCGAACAGGGTATTTAGCTTTAGTTTGAAAACTTCGGTTCTGAAACTCGAAAATGAAAATTTCAGGAGTCAGCCGACCGGCACTTGCTACCTACTTCGGGCACCGTGCAGCAAGAAAACCTGATTAAAATGGCGTCGGCTGCATGTTTTATACCTCTGACGACCTGGCGTCATACAGGAGGAGACAGCAACTGACGCAGGTCCCAAGACTTTGTTATTCAGGCTGACGGAGGGCAACCTGAGATTACCCAAATGTAATGACTGCAACTGTGAAACATGAAGATCAGCAGCAGAATGCCAGGCATCCAACATTACTGCAGCACAGGTTAAAGCTGCATTGTTCAAGGTCAAGAATACAGCTTACATGGGACCCGACAAAATCGCTGGCTGTGTTTTACATGAATTACAAAGTGAACTGGCACCACATCTGTGTGCTCTTCACTCACAGCCTCACCTCAGGCTTTGCCTCTACCGAATGCCCACTGCTACAGTCATCCCTCTCCATAAAGTAGGAGTGACTATAGACCCTGGAAATTATCACATTAGCCTGATGAGTCTTGTATGTAAGGCTATGGTGCTCATCATAGACCTAATTAACAAGGATATAGGGAATCTCCAAACTCGAGGAAACGCAATTTGGTTTTGTGAAAGGTAGATCATGCCTGCTCAACCTGGTCGACATTTGAGTCCGTCACCAGAGCAGTCGGCTTGCACAGAGAACCCAACAGTGTGAAAGTTGCGGACTCCAAGTCAGACTGTCAACCAGTCACAAGTGGAGTCCCACAGGGATCGGTCCTGGATCCTCTCCTTTTTGGCATCTACTTCTCAGAAGTCCAGGCCAACACAGAGGGACTCTGGCTGACCAAATTTGCAGAGTGCAAGCTGGAAGCCATTAATAGCTCCCCAAGTGATGCAGACATCCTACAGAAAGGATTCACTGAGACCAATGACTGATGTCAAAACCATGGCCTTAAGCTTAATACCAAAAAATGCATAGTCATCCCTTTTGGGGAAAAACTCAGTTCTCACTAATTACCACATCGATAGTAGCCCACTGAACACATTATAAAAGAGTTCTGGGAACACAGGTTGACAGCAACCTCTCCTTCGACCACCACATTGCCACTGTGGTCAGAAAGCCCTATGTAGCACATCTCATTACTAAGGGTTTTGCATCCAGGAAGAAAGAGGTAATCATTTCTCTCTACTCTATCCTCATTAGACCAGTCATACAGTATAATGCCCCATTTGGCATGTACTTCACTAGGCATTTGCAACAGTTGGAGAGGACACAGAAGAAACTCACTAAGAGGATCCTAGGCCTTAAACACATGTCCTACATGGACAGACTCAAAAAAAACTCCAGCTATTCTCTGTCTCATATCATCTACTAAGAGGCGAGCTCTGCTTGACTTACAAAGCCATGTCTGACCCAGCTTGGTTAGAAATGCTACATCTAAAGAAATCCCAATCCCTCGCACCACGCACTCCAGAGACCTCAACCTCATTACCACAATCAACCGAAAGTACAGTTTTGTACCTACCATAAATGTAGATGTCCGATAGGTATGCATCTGCAGTCATAACATATGGGTTGTCCTGCCTCAGGCAGCCCTTCGGTCGGCCGAATTCCAAAGTCTGGGTCTGGCCTCGGCTGATGTCGCACTTTCCCCGACGTCAGAGCGTCTGGGGTATAAAAGCATCAGCCGACGCCATTTTCCTCAGTTTTTCTTGCCCCAGATGCCAGGTGCCCTCTAGGAAGGCTAAATTTGGATAAATGCAAAAAGGTTCCAAACATTTGCAAACTTATATAATTACATACATGTATATACAAACAAATACACCATAATAGATTCCCCTAGCTAGCTAAAAGAGGGGTAAGTACCCTAGGAATACCACTGAGGTGTAGGAGGGAGGGAGGGTAAATCTGACTGCAGATGCATACCTATCGGACATCTACATTTATGGTAGGTACAAAACTGTACTAGGTCCTTCAAGGATGCATCTGCAGTCATAACATATGGGTAGAATACCATAGCCAATCTGGGGGAGGAGGTACTAAGAAAAGGATGGTGTAGTTAATATCCCCTGCAGGACTGCAGTAGCAAAACCTGCTCTGGATCTGGAGTATAAAGGTAGATTGTAATGTTTGGCAAATGTTTGCACGGAGCTCCAAGTAGCAGCTTCTAAAATGTCCTTGGTAGCCACCCCTCGTAGGAAGGCTGTAGTGGTGGCCGTGGCCCTTGTGGAATGAGGCCTGATGTTTTCAGGAACTGTCTTTCCATGAAAGGAGTAACAAAATCGAATGCAATTTCCTATCCATTTTGAAATTGTCTGTTTGGAAATTGCTTTTCCTTGCACCCCAGTAGCATATGCTACAAATAGTTGGTCAGTCTTTCTGCTAGTTTTAGTTCTGTCCAAGTAGTAGCGTAGTTGTCTGAGTATATCCAGGGTGTGCAGAAGTTTTTCCCCTCTATTCTGTGGATGTGGGAAGAACGTAGGCAAGTTAATAGCTTGGTTCAAGGATACCCTAGATACCACCTTTGGCATAAAAGTAGGATTGGTTCTTAGTGAAACTCTGTCCTGATGGAAGATGAGAAATGGCTGTACTGCCATTAATGCTTGTAACTCAGATACTCTTCTTGCTGAAGTTATTGCCAGAAGGAATGCAGTTTTCCAAGACAGAAACTGTAGGTCCGCTGATGCTGCTGGTTCAAATGGAGGAAGTGTTAGTTTCTCCAACACAAAGTTGAGATCCCAAGCGGGTAGAGGGGGTTTTATGGAGGTTTAATATTTCTGATCCCTCTCAGAAATTGCCTGAGGAGAGGGTGTGAGAAGATAGGTGGATCCACATTGTATTCTGCTGAAATTGCTGAGGCATGAATCTTAATGGAAGAATAGGACAGGCCATTGTGGAACAATTCTGCTAAGTATTCCAGAATGTGTCATGTTTGCCACTGTCACATCTGAGCCTTTTGATGTGTTCCAAATGAGAAATCTTTACCATTTAGCTGAGTATGTCTTCCTTGTGGAAGGCCGGCGAGCTTCCAAGATGATGTCCTTCACTCTCTGTGATGAGGCATTTTGTTTGGGATTTAAGGAATTTTCCAGGCAGTTAGCTGCAATGTTTTCAAGTTGAAATGCATGATCTTGAAATTGTTCTGCGTCAGAAGAAGAGGCCATAGGGGGAGAGGCCATGGTTTTGCCTGTGACAGGCTTCTCAATAATGGATACCAGTGTTGCCTTGGCCAGTCTGGAGCTATCAGAATCACTCTTGGCTGCTCCTCCCTGATCTTCAGTAGAACCTTGTACATTAATGGGAGAGGTGGGAAGGCATATACTTTTAGAGCTTTCCAGCTGAAAGAGAGAGAGTCCACCCTCCAAGCTTGTGGGTGGTATGTCCTTGAGCAGAATGTCTTCAGTTGATGGTTGAGAGGGGAGGCGAACAGATCTATCTCCGGCATTCCCCATGCCTTTGATACGAGTTGGAAGATGTCTGGGTGCAGCATCCATTCGTGTGCCTCCATGGTAGTTCTGCTTAAGCTGTCTGCCAGTGTATTCTCTTTACCTGGCACGAACTGGGACTGTAGTTGGATATTGAGGTTCAGGCATAGTTCCCATAGATTCATAGCCAGCCGGCAGAGAGGGTAGGAGTGTGTGCCTCCCTGCTTGTTTATGTACCACATGAACGTGGTGTTGTCTGTCCTTATTAGCAGGTGGCCTTGATGGAGGAAGGGTTTGAAAGCCTCGATTGCATGCATCACTGCCAACATTTCCTTTTGGTTTATGTGCATGCATAGCTGACCTTGAGACCATAGGCCTTGGATACATTTGCCCTCCATGTGTGCTCCCCATCCTCGGTCTGAAGCGTCCGTGGTGATGGTTTGTTTTGTTTTTGGTTTGTTGAAAGGCAACCCTCTGTTGGAATGGCAGGCCTGAGCCCACCACAGAAATTCCTTTTGAAGGCAAGGAATGATTGGTATCAAAGCTTCTAGACTGACTGTGTTGAGACCATACACTCCTTAGGTACCATTGTAATTTTCTCATATGCAGCCTGGCCTGTGGTATCATAATTATGCAGGATGCCATGTAACCCAGGGCCTGCAGGATTTTCCTCGCAGTAAGCTGAGTTTGTTTTGTCAGAATCATGAAGTAATCTGGAAGTTGTTTTTGTTTTTCTTCTGTGAGAAAGGCCATTTGGGTGGTTGTGTCCAGATCTGCACCCAAAAAGGTTATTCTTTGGGATGGCACAAGTCTTGACTTTTGGATGTTGACTGTGTATCCCAAGGCCTGTAGCAGGTGGATGGCATAGGCCAAGTACTTTATCAAATTTTCCTTGTTGTCCGCTTGTATAAGGCAGTCGTCCAGATATGGGTAGATCTGAATCCCCTGAAGTCTGCAGTGTGCAATTACTGATGCCAGGCATTTCGTGAATACTCTGGGCGCAGTAGATAAGCCAAAGGGCAATGCTGAGAATTGATAATGCTCTGATCCTGCAAGAAATCTGAGGTGTCTTCTGCAACTTGGTCGAATAGGGACGTGCAGGTATGCCTCCTTGAGATCTAGAGTCACTAGCCAAGACTCCTTGCCCAACATGGGAAGAAGTTGCTGTAGGGTCAGCATCTTGAATTTTGGGACAATGAGGTAAGTATTCAGTGCGGACAGGTCGAGAATAGGCCTCCACTGATTTTCTTTTCTTGGTACAAGGAATAGTCTTGAGTAAAATCCTTGGCCTTGTTCTGAAAGTGGTACCTTTTCTATAGCTTTCATTTGAAGCAAGTTGTTGATCTGCCTTAAAGCCTCTGGCCTCTGATTTGGTGGTAGGTTTGACATTCCGTTTCTTTTTGGCAAAGTGTGGAAGTGGAACCTGTATCCTTTGTCTATTATTTGCAGTGTCCATGTGTCCCTTGTAATATAATGCCAGTTTTTTGAGAATAAAGCCAGCTTTCCGCCCAAGGGTGCTTCCAGTTGATCCCTGGTAAGCGGAATCAGAGTAAAGTCATTGAGCCTGTCCTGGTGTAGTAGTAGTTGTTGCTGCTGTTGCACTACTCCTCTGGTTGGCAGGCTGCCACTGACGGCCTCTGTAGGAGCCCTTCGATTGGCCTCTGCCTCTAGGGCATCTGTTCCTGCCTCTCTGGGCTCTGTCCGAGTCTGGAAAGGACCAATTCTTAGTAGGCCAGTTTCTGCTGAATCTCGGTGGTTGTACTTGCAGGAAATCCTTAACTGTTTGCACAGATTTTGCCTTTTCTTCAAACTTTTTTAAGACCTCCTGAGCAGAGGAGCCAAATAAATTTTGTTTCTCCATTGGAGCATCCAGGAGTTTAGCTTTAACATGGTCTGGCAAAGATTGTTCCTTCAGCCAGGCATGCCTATGAATGACTGCCCCAGTCATAGCTGACCTAAATGAAGCCTCCAATGCATCATAGCCACATTTTAAGAAATGATTACTAACCTGCTGTGAGTTGTCTACCAAATCCTGCAGGGATTTACAGTCAAGGGGTTCAGGAGAAGAAAGTTTCTTATTCAGTTCATCTAACAAATACTCTTGGTACTGTATCATATGAAATTGACAATTTAATGCCCTGACAGAAAGAGTTGCAGAAGTATATACCTTCGTTCCCCATCTCTCTAAAGCTCTAGACTCTCTTTCAGAGGGTAGAGGATTTTTGGCTGTGGCGGCTGCAACCCCTTTAGGGCCCTGAAAAATAGTTTCTGGGTCTGCAGAATGTGCTTTATACAGATGGAAATGAGAATCCGGGACCCTGTAGTATCTATCAGGCTTAGCAGGGGCCGGAGGGAGAGTATCAGGGGCTGTACTGACATCATTGTACACATCATCAATTACATTCAAAACAGGAGGTATAGCTAAGGGCCTATGTTGAGGCAGATGTAAAAAGGTCCTTAATCTTTTTCTAGAATCGGAGAATTCCTGACCTTGCCATTGAAAATGCGCTCTCATGGAGTGTAGAGTCTCACCAAAGGAAAACTCTTCAGGAGGGGAGGCCGAAGGGATAGATTCTTCAGCATCAGAATCCTCATAGGGCGAATAAGCCTCCTCCTGGTGGTCTGACAACTCAGAGCCATCCGTGGACTCATCTGAAGAGTTAGGGTCAGAGGGGTCAGTCCTGGGCCTTTTGTCTGGTGGAGGCTGAGAGGCCCTGTCTGGGTGAGGTTGTGAACCCCTAATTAAAGAAATAAGGTCCTCTGCAAGGCTGAGGATCTGAGAACTAGAGAAAGGCCTCTGGGAGGTAGTCTTGGGAGGCAAAGCTTTAGAAAGTTTAGCAGCTTTAGCCCTAGAAAAGGCCTTAATGGACATGGAAGCAGGGGGCCTAGCTGCCCCACGTGCAGGAGTAGAAATGTCCAAAGGTATGGTGTCGGACATTTCCTGGACACTGGTTTCGGTAGGTAGCCGACTCAGCCGGGGCCTCCCGGGCCGCGGTGGTCGGTTGAATGGATTCGGAAGAAGGAATCTCCGAGGACTCTGTTTCGGCCGAAACAGAGACACTCATGAAGCTTTCCGTGGTTTCAGCGAAACCGTGGGCGAAGTGTCGGTCCTCGTCCTTCCGTTTTTTCACCAAATGCGAAGTTGGAGTCTCCGACGGCATTTTATATGCAAAATTGGCCCCAAAAATTCCTCTGCAAACTCTGACCAACGTCTAAGAGTTCGTCGGTTGAAGGAAGCACAGGCTGAAAAAGCCGATACGTCGTGGTCTGGGCCTAAGCAAGGAAGGCAGTAGGAATGGAAATCCTTATGAGGTATTTGTTTCCCACAAGTTAAACAATTATTTACTTTGTCTGACATTGGCTGAGGCAGGAAAGAGTCCCCAACGGGGTACTTAGCTTTTTCGAAGTCTTCGGTAGCTGAATTCACTGGATCTGACCGACCGGCACTTGCGAACAGCTTCTGCTTCGGGCACCGCGCGGCAAGAAAGACTGAGGAAAATGGCGTCGGCTGATGCTTTTATACCCCAGACGCTCTGACGTCGGGGAAAGTGCGACATCAGCCAAGGCCAGACCCAGACTTTGGAATCCTGGCCGACCGAAGGGCTGCCTGAGGCAGGACAACCCATATGTTATGACTGCAGATGCATCCTTGAAGGACATCATGCTGGAGGGACAGGTTCATAATCCAGAGACTACCCATGCTCTGGAATAGATTCCCATAAATGTCAAGCAGAGCACTTCACTAGCCCTCAAAGCAAAACCTTGACGAGTGGATGGGCAACAAAGTTCACCCCAGGGATCACTCCAGTGGCTCTACTTGATAGAGGCACTGGAAACCAACAACGGGTAGAACACGCCAGGGCACTTCTATGGGCTAGGTTTGTAAAGGTCCCAGGGCCATTAGCCTAATACACACCTATGAACCCTATGGATGGCAGCTTCGACTACACGCCAAAAACAGACCTGGCTTGAATGATGCTTCTGCTGTCAGTTCTTTTTTAAAGGTGAAGCATTATAATGGGACTTAAAATAACTAATATATTGGTTTTACTGGCTTGGGAGGATCACCTGATTGTTTTTGTATTTCTATTTAAATGTGGATGTTTGTGATGTTAATAGCTTCTGATAAAGTTCTAGAATAGAATGAAAGCCCAACTAAAAAAAAAGTTTTGCTGAATTTTATGGTTGTACATCCTTCCCTTCATCAGGAGTAGTATTTTTGTTTTATTCTACACCTCAGAGAATACCTGCTCTCTTGAAGTTTTGTTCTGTTGGGGGGGGGGGGTCAGAAGGAATGAGATGCTACCTAAACAAGTTGAATTAAAAAGTTTTGACAGGAGTCCTCTCTGGAATTACCTACCTTATTTTATTAGACTGCCAATTACTATGGAACCTGAAGAACCATCCTGCAAGTTCCTACGCTGAGCACCCTCCAAAACTGCCACTGTCTTCACAAAAGTACACTTAAAGCTTCTCTCTATATCTAACGTCCTGCAGCTAGCTAATACAGGAGGACACCAAGCTGTGCTAATTATCCTTTCCTGGCAGTAAAGGATGAAAAGCAATTCTATGAGGGAGGCTGGCATAATGGTTAAGCTGTTCACCTTACAGACACAAGGTGCAGGGTTTAATTCTCACATGGGGTAATTGGCTAGGCTTAAAATGGCCCACAGAGGCAGTAAGCCTAGTACTAATCTATGAACCTATGGATTATTTTACCACCAGAACACTGGGAAGGTGTGACGGTGTTCTAAGAAATGTAAGCAGATGTTTCATGCAACAAAAATTTATGACTCAAACCTTAGTAAAGAATTGGATGCCAAAATAGGAACACAGAGGCAGTCTCTATCAATCCAGCACAACTCCAACAAAATGACTAACCTGGAGGTATACACATCAAGTAAACAAGCCAGAAATTTCTGAATTGACTATCTGAAGCTATGGGTATCACAAATTTAAACTGCCAAGAGCAGATTTGTGTTATAGCTTTAGGTACAAATATAGTAGTTACTTGCAAAGTGATGCTCTTGAAAATGTTCACGTATAAGATGCAGCTGCTACTTGCCTTTGCATAAGGCACAACCTATTCTGTAGTTAAATATCCCTGTTTTTAATACTTTATGGGTAGGGTCCAAGAATCCAAAATTTTCAGAAATTTAAGGAATGACTTAAGGTTCAACAGGTAAAAAGGTTAAAACACAGGAAAGGAAATCATTTTCTAACTCAGCTGCAAACTGCCTTACTGACACATACCAACATACTTCTACAGTACACAATTACTGCTGTATATACACAAGTTGCATACCTATCAAAAGATGTTGACTTCCAGACAAAATCCACCTGAAAATTGTGAGTAACTTCAACAGGTGCGCCCACACTGCTCCTCAGTTCTATAGCAATTTCATCTCCATAATTTAAACACTGTTAAGGAATAAGAATAAATACTAAATCTCAACTAAAACACACTGTACTGAAGTCTCACAATATTCCAAAACATTATGAAGCACATAGTACCATTAAACTCAGAAAAAAAATTCTCAAAAAAATTCATTAAGGAAGTTATGAGAAGAGTGCTCCTACAACAATGCAAGAAAAAAGCTACCAAAACACATTTAAAACAAATTTACCGTTAAAGTAACAGTTTGCAAAGATCTGCCATATTGTCAACCAGCATGTGAAACAGCTGCTGCAATAATGCAAAAATAAAAATAAAATAACCCTTCAGGAAAATACAGTTGTGTACACCTACCATGAATGTAGATTTCAGAGTGTATTCACTGTTGCAGTCATCACATTTGGGTTATCTGCCTGCGGCTAGCCCTCAGCCGGTCTGAATACCAGAGCCCTGGGATTTCTGCGGCAGATGCAGTCGCTTCTTCCATGATGTCAGGGGTATAAAACATGCAGCCAACACCATTACATCAATTTTTCTTGCCACAGATGTCAGGTGCCCCCAAAATAGGAAGCAATTACATGGTATGGAACACCCCCAGCAAAAAGCAAATACACATGATATAAGATATGCCAAACAAAAAGGATAGGGAAAAGAAAAGAGAAGTCAGGGGGGCTGGAGGGAAGGTAACCAGGACTGCTACAGTGAATACATTAACATCTACAGCTATGGTAAGTGCACACAACTATATGTTCTTCATATTTCACTGCTGCAGTCATCACATTTGGGTGAAGGGTGGAGGTAGTTAAGAAGCATTAGGGCTGGCAATCAGGCCCTGTAAGACTACTGTGGCAAATCCAGCTGTGGATTTAGATAAGATAGGCAAGTGGTAATGCTTGGTGAACGTGTGTACAGAGCTCCAGGTTGCAGCTTCCAGGATGTCCCTGGAAGGGACTCCTCTGAGGAATGCTGTAGAGGTATACGTAGCCCTAGTGGAATGTGTTCTGATCCCCTGTGGGGTAGGTTTCCCATGATGTTTGTAGCAGAAATGGATGCAGTGTGTTACTTGGAAATGGTTTGCTTAGAAATGGCCTTGCCCTCTGGCCCTGTAGCAAAGCTGACTAGCAGCTGGTCAGATTTTCTGAGAGGTTTACTCCTGTCCAGATAGAATCCAAGCTGCCTGTGCATGTCCAGAGTGTGCAGGATCCTTTCCCCTTTATTCTGAGGATTAGGGAAAAACGTTGCCAAATGAATGGACTGGTTTAAAGCCACACTACACACCACCTTGGGCATAAAAGAAGGGTTAGTCCCGAGGGAAACCCTAACCGCATGGAAGATAATGAAGGATTCCACTGTCATAAGGGCCTGCAATTCAGACACTCTTCTTGCTGAAGTGATGGCTAGAAGTAAAGCTGTTTTCCATGAGAGGACTTTTAACGCTGCTGTAGCAGCAGGTTCAAAGGGCGGACGCGTGAGCTTTTCTAATACAAAGTTAAGGTCCAAGGCTGGAGATGGAGCTCTCCTGGGGAGGTCTTAAATTTCTGGCTTCTCTCAGGAACTGTTTTACCAGAGGATGACAGAAGAGGGGTGGGCTCATTATTATAATGAGCTGAGACGGCACAGGCATGAATCTTAATAGAAGAGAAGAATAGGCCCTTGTAGAGCATTTCTGTTAAGTAATCTAGTACATGAGGTAAGCTGGGCACAGTCATGTCCCTTCCCAGAGACAGTATCCAGAAGAGTATCCTTTCCATTTTTCTGAATAGGATATTCTAGTACTAGGCCTCCTTGCCTCAAGAATGACATCCAGCACCTGCTTACTGAGGGTTGCTGGTGATGAGTTCAGGGGATGAGCCAGGCTGCAAGGTTCAGGGTCTGCAGCTGAAGGTGCAGAACGTGGCCTGCCTGCTGGGACAGCAGGGAAGGAGTGTGAGGCAGGTGCCATGGTGGCAGTACTGTCAGACTGTGCAAAAGAGGGAACCAGTGCTGGTGTGGCCAAGTCTGGTGCAATCAGGATTGTCCTTGGCTTATCCTGTTTGATCTTTAGTAGCACTTTCGAAATGAGGCAGAGGGAAAAGGCATAGATTGAGAGGCTTTCCCAGGTAAAGACGAGGGCCATCCACTTTCCAAGCCTGGCTGTGGGGAGTTCTCGTGCAGTATTTGCTCAATTGATAGTTCTGAAGGGAAGCAAAAAGGTCCACCTCTGGTGCCCCCCCAACTGTTCCTCAAAAGCTTGAATATTTTGGGTTCCAGTTTCCACTCGTGTGGGTCCATGAGTTTTATGCTCAAGTTGTCTGCTAAGTTGCCCGCAAAATTTTAATTTAAGGGTTTGTCCGGCCATGGAATT